>NC_091952.1:105151597-105451597 GCF_031021105.1 Erythrolamprus reginae | reverse complement strand
TTGTGAGGGATACATGCACCCCTGATTTAATTTATGAACGCCTTTGTTCTCAATTTCCTTTTCATCACAATAGACTTAGGAGAAAATGCAGGTCCTTCATACATGCCTGGAATCAGTATTATCTCATATAGTCCTCATTTCTCAATGTCCTATCTAGATCTTCTAAGTTTTAACTCTTTTCCATTTTCTTCAGTCCAGTTTGTTCAAACCATTCCTTTAAGCCAAATTTCTCAGAGCCAAAATGCCTAACTCTGTGGTTAATCATTGTGGACTTCTCCCCCTCTTGGAAAACTAAAATTAAAAATTATTAAATGCTTTTATGATACATTTTTCTCAATATTTTTTTTAAAAGAATCTGTTTAAAATACTTGGAATGTAATAAAGTCTGCAGTTAAGCACTGTTATGTTTCATTGATTTTGATGGGATAGTTAACCCTGACTTTTATATTACTCTCTTACTGAATGCACTCATATCTGATAGCTGATTTGGCTAGATTGACAGTCTTGATCTGGATTTTGTATCGCTGTATGGCAGAAGATTAAGCTGAAGGCAAAAAAGCTATAGCTTTCTTCCCATTTCATGTCAAAAATTAAATTTTGTAATATGTATGTGCATATTTTCACTTTTGATAGTCCTTGTTCATTGGCATCATTAATTTTAATGAAGTACCATATATACTAGTTATTTAGTACAAAGAATTAATTTTCCATTATACTTAGCTTTTACAAGTTTCCATAAACTCTGTCATAAATTATCATTTTATTATCAGATGCTTATTCGTTTCAGAAAGGTGTCTACTGTAAATTTATCAAACTCTGTCAACATAAATACAGCTGCCCAAATAGAATGGATACTTAAGCAACATTTCTGAAGTTTATTCTTCCATGGCAATAAGGGCTGTAAAAATTAATATACACTAATCCAGGAATCAGTCCCACCAAAATGGTGGGGAAACCACTACTACTATTTTAAAGGATATAAATGCATATGTATGTAAGACGATAACAAAAACAAAAAACAAAATACAGGAAATTGCTATCTTTCGACTCATCATTTTTAGTCCATCACTGGGGAAAACATGGGAGACCCAGTTAATAAGGAAAACTGCCTATGAAACATGATCTGACTTGGCAACTTTTGCAAGTGTTGAGAGTACAGTGCAATGCCTAAAATTGCAAGTATTAATCTAGATCTCTACTTCAATAGATTTCAAGGTTATTTTTCAAATCTTCTGGTTTTATATGAATTTCTATAGAGCAAACATGAGCCATGGTGGTGCAGTGGTTAGCCTGCAGTACTGCAGGCTATTTCTGCTGATTGCTGGCTGACTGTAATTTGGCAGATTGACACCCACTAAGCCACGCTTACCAAGCCATGCCTACAGAAGCAGTAGCAGAATAAATCAATCAATCAATCAATCAATCAATCACCACATTTTCTCTTTGCAACCAGTAAAAAAATGTTCTTCCTACTCCAGTTTATAGTCAGAGAATTTGGAAACTATACATCATTATTAGCAATTATTGCAAATGAGAGAAATTGAACCCTTTCTTTCATCTTACAAATAATATTGGACTCTGTTTGTTCATGGTTGGCTAATAAAATAATAATTTGAAAAGTCTGGAATTCATATGCTGAACTTTTTAATGTATCACATTTTCTATGCAACATGTATTCATTGGTGTAATATTGGCTGTTGGACTCTTGATAATAGCAACTGTCTATGCACATCTCATGTATGCCAAGTTGGGAAAGCTGAGTATTGAGTTCCAAGAATAATATGAAAATCCCACTGAAAATTATTATCATTCCATGATGCCACTATGAAATTAAAACTTGAGGATCTCTTAAAAAGTCAAGCTTGATTGAATTAGATGAGGAATATCAAGAATAGCAAAAATCACCTGCCACTGAATTTGTCTAAAGATGCAAAGTTAGTTTAAATGAAGAAGCTGATCCTTGAAAAAAAATCAGGAAATTATTTCTTGAGAAAAATAATCATTGAGAAATTTCTCAGTGGGATCGGTGGTGGATTGCTAGCAATGCGGTAGGCAGCTGTGCACTGGTAGCAGCCGCCAGATTTGTAATTTGTGTGCAACCACTCTGATGCCAGTCCTTCGGGCACCACCATCTTTTTTCTTTAATTTTTGGTTTTACGCATGCACAGAAGCAAAATCTCACGAGGGGACACTCACGTGTATGAGATTTCATAATAAGATTGCATGCACAGAAACAAAAAAAACACACAGTGAAATCTCGCATGCATGCGCATCCCCTCACAAGATTTTGGCATGTTTTTCCTTCCTGCACATGCGCAGAAGCAAAATCATGCTGGGAACATGCACACATGAGATTCCCCATCCTGTACGCACAGCACACCCATAGCAGCAAGTAGGAGCAATCTGCCCCTGAGTGGGATTGTATATAAATGTATATATATACAGTGGTGCCTCGGTTCTCGACCACAATTCTTTCCAGAAGTGTGGTCGAGAACCAATTTGGTCGAGTACCGAATTTATTTAATCCCACAGGAAATAATGGAAATGGATTTAATTGGTTCCCAGCCCCTATTAACTCACTGGGAACCAATTAAATCTATTTTCTTTATTTCCTATGGGATAAATAAATTCGGTACTCCAAGCTGCAGGAAGGGTGGGGGCGGCTGCAATCCCGGCAGCTTTGGGGGGCTCCTTTCCTCAATGCTTCATATTATTACCTGTAAGCAGCTGCCGGGATTGCACCCTTCCTGCAGCAGCCCCCGGTGGTAACATTTCGGATAATGAACAAAATTTTCTGTGGCTGTTCAGTATCCGAATTTTTGTTCAGATACCAAAGCAAATTTTTGCCGAAAATTTTGTTCGTTATCCGAAATGTACGAGAACCAAAGCGTTCGAGTACCGAGGTACCACTGTCAGTGTTCCCTCTAATTTTTTTCGGGGTGAGCGGAAAAGTATAGTGTCTGAGCGGCAGTCCCTTTGGCACTGGGTGGCATATAAGTATAAATAAATAAATAAATAAATAAATAAATAAATAAATAAATAAATAAAGTAAGTAAGTAAGTAAGTAAGTAAGTAAGTAAGTAAGTAAGTAAGTAAGTAAGTGTGGGCGTGCGCTATCACACATGAGCAAGTTCTTGCATCCATAAGTCTATCCTTTCTATGTCTTCCTCCCTCTTTCCTCCCTCCCACTTTCCTTTCTATCTCTCCCTCCCTCTTTTCTTTCTATCTTTCCCTCCATCTTTCCTTTCTATCTCTCCCTCCCTCTTTCCTTTCTATCTCTCCATCCCTCTTTCCTTTCTATCTTTCTTTCCCCCTTTCTCCAAGCCCTTCCTTTTCCCTCTCCCTAACTACCCCCTTCTCCCTCCTTTCTATCTCTCCCTCCCTCTTTCTCTCTCCCTTCCTTCATCTTTCATTCCCTCTCTCTCCATCCCTCTTCCTTTCTCTCTTCCTTCCTTCCTCTCTTTTTTGTTCTTTCTCTCTCCCTCCTTCCCTCCCTCTATGTCTTTCCCTCCCCCTCCTTCCCCCCTCTCTTGCTTTCTTTCCCTGTCTTTCTCTCTTGCTTGCTTTCTTTCTCATTCTCTCTCCCCTCCTTTCTCTCTCTCTCTCTTTCTCTCTCATTCACCACACCGGCAACAGAGAGAAAAAGAGAGAGAGAGAGAGATGGAGAGAGAGTGTAGGGCGCCGTTGTCTTCGCCTCTGCCCGGCGGCTCTGCAGTGAAGAGGAAGCAGCCACGCACCGCCTCCCGGGAGCCCGGCCGACTTTTGGAGCCGTTTTGTTTTCGGCCGGGTGGAGGCGGTGCACGGAGGCGAAGACACGGCGCCCGGCCAAGCTCCGCCTCCCGGGAGCCCAGCCGACTTTTGGAGCCGTTTTGTTTTCAGCTGGGCTCCCGGGAGGCAGAGCGTGGCCGGGCGCCATGTTGTAGCGGAGGAGAAAGAGAGGCGGAGTGGGCAGCGGGCGGCGGGCGGGTGGCCAGGTGTTTGGGGTGCAGCCGGTGCGCGCTCCCCAAATCTCCCTGCCAGCCCACCCGCCCGGAACATTCAAAATAAGAAAACCCTTCGCTCTTACTTTGAATGTTCCGGGTGGGCGCGCAGGCAGGGAGATGGGAATAGCGCGCGCCGGCCCGTGTGCCCGCCAGCCTCTGGAGAACGCCTGCCCCTCCCCCCTCTCTTGCTGCGGAGGAGAAAGAGAGGCTGGGAGGGGGGGGCAGGGCCGAGAGGCCAGGAGCGCGAGGGGGCCGGAGGCACCATGGAGAGGCAGGTGTGGCCGCGGCTCCCTTCTACTGCCTGCGCCTCCCCGCCCACCCCCCCACCCCCCCCGCGGGCTGGCAGGGGGATGGGGACTGCGCGCCCGAGGAAAAAGGTGCGCGCGGGGGTATTTTGGAGCGCGTGCACGCGCACGTGCGCAGCTTACAGGGAACGGTGACCACTGTATATATATATACCAGTATATTGTTTATCTTTTTATACCATGGCAAATTATGCTATTAGTAGTTACCAACTCTTTACTTACAGCCAGTGATGGGCTACCAAAATTTTTACTACCACACTGTGGCCGTGGCTTATGCATTTTGTTTCAACATGCAACAGAATACCCTAGACTCACTATCCTGGGTCTAGAAAGCTTACAACTATGATGCCTTAAACATGATCTAAGTATTGCCCACAAGATCATATGCTGCAACGTCCTGCCTGTCAATGACTACTTCAGCTTCAACCGCAACAACACAAGAGCACACAATAGATGCAAGCTTAATAATAACCGCTCCAAATTGGACTGTAAAAAATACGACTTTAGTAATTGAGTTGTCGAAGCATGGAACTCATTACTGGACTCCATAGTATCTTCCCCTAACCCCCAACATTTTACCCTTAGAGTATCCACAGTCGACCTCTCCAGATTCGTAAGAGGTCAGTAAGAAGCATGTATAAGTGCACTAACGTACCTCCTGTCCCCTGTCCTATTGTCTCTTCTATATCTTGTATATCATATCTACTATTCTATTCTATTCTTCTTATACTACTCTCATAATATCCTTCTATTCTCTTATTGATATATTCTAGTCCTAAATTTTCACTTCTATTCTTTCTCTAATATATTTTACTCAAGTATCACCTCTATAACCTTCATTGTGTATTATTGTGCATAGGAATAAATAAATAAATAAATAAATAAATAAATAAATAAATAAATAAATAAATAAATAAATAAATAAATAAATAAATAAATAAATAATAAACATATTTCAGTGGAAATTGGGTGCTCTGGGGTGGAGCTCCAAATTTTGCTACCGGTACTGCGTTCCTGAGTGTTCCTGTAGGAGCCCATCACTGTTTACAGCTAATTTGGAATTCCTGTCTGGGAAAAACATCTGAGGAATTTTAAGGAAAGTTCAAAGACTTGAAATCAAATCAAATAAGAAACTTTTCTCCAACTATAGTTGCTATAAAGAAGAAACCACGGGCAGTGTCCATTGCTAACTGTAATCCGATCAAGATATTTGAGAACACCTGAAGAATTGTTTCTCTAAATTATACTTCTATGTAATCTCCCGGGTGATTTTCTAGCATACATTATCCTACAAATAAAAATGAAACAACCATAGTGGTTAGTGGTAGCACTTCAAACTTAGTTCAAGCATCTCCTCACCCCTCAAAAAATGTCAGAAATTAAAATCCCAGAAAAATATAGATGAAATATCATTCCCTGGCTCTTTTAAGAAATCATTGTAAATGAGGAATGACTTCTTTAAAAATGGATTGATAATATGTAATATGGACAGTGAGAGACATGCTGAAGTGTCTCTGCACAATTTGTTTTAGATGAAGTGATCAGAGCTGAATTTTTCCTTCATTTTAGCCCTTGATTGCATGCCAGTTCTTTCAAAAAATAGTTTCATGTATGCATATATCCTTAGTGTTTAACTCCTGAAAGTTTAAATAATTGAAGTAGAAATTTGAAAGGGAGAAAAATGAATCCAGTGTTATGAATTTAAAGCTCTTTTTTTCTATGCATTAAATAATCCAATTTCTCTTTGTATAATGAAGAACAAGGAAGGCAGCAAAATCACAGTGACAATTTAGCAGCCTTGATAGTCCTGCCTGCATAAAAATGATTAGCCAAACTGGAGATACCATAAACACTGGGCTTTCTCTTTGATTTTTCAGTGCTTAAACTGAAATGAATTAATCCTATTGGCTAACTAATAGAGCTTGTTTACAAATGGGTTTGAATGTCTTTGGGTAGGCATCCCATTGCTATAAAGTCATTGTCACAAGTTCCTGTTCTCTTGTGCCATGGCATGGAATGAAAAGTCTTCTTCATTCCAACAGGGATTTTTTTTCTCAGTTGATGAGTTGAATTTTAAGAAGAACTGCCCATAAGAAATAACTTTTGCCAGAATACAATTTTTACCGCTTTCTAGACACATTCTGATTCATTTATTTTTAAAAGTTATAGGTTAAATTGAGAAACATGATCCAGCATTCAAATTACCACTTGGCAATGGTTGTCTGTATGTGAATGTCTGTTTTAAGTGTTGAGGCTGTAACAACACTGGCTATTTTCTGGGGAAATTCAGGGGGTTGTAGACTTAATAAGTCTGAAGAAGGATGCTCTAGAGGAACAACATTACCTTCTGCACTAATGCTTGATGTTGCCCCTTGGAAATTCTAGGATGTTTGTTTTTTCATGACACCCTCCCTGCCATCTTTTTGTCCACTATAACTTCTGAAACTAAGGTCTTTATGACTACAGAAACATATTTAATACAAACATCACATCTGTTGTTGCCCACCAGTGGCCAGAGGAGCTGGCAGCTGATCTGTACAGTGAGAAGATTGGGGAGGAACATGGGCCAGTCCTGGTGTCTTGGGAAAACTCAAACAAGGGTTCTGCATCAGAGGAAGATATCATGAGACAGAGAAACAGCTGGAGCCCATTCCCAATGTGTGCATGCACAGAGTTGCCAGAAGATAACAGCAATTGAGAAAGCAGGGTAGACGTGGGAGTAAGGCCACATCTTGGAGATAACTGGCCCCTCCCATAGGACATAAAAGAGGAGTGAATAGGATGTGATGTTTTGCAGGAAGCAATCAGTACATCTGATCAGTTCAACCTTTGAAAGGTTCTGTGCCTCGTTTGGCCTTGCCTTGCAATTAGTTCTCTGGCAGCATTCCCAGTGTGATACGGTAGGTGTTTATAAAACATTCCCCTGAAAGACTGTTTGTGAAGGTTTGCAGGCTGTGCATGAAAGTAATCCATAGCCAAGGAAATAAAAGAGGTTTTGCAACTCTGGCATGCATCAGGCAAAGATTTTATGTTTTTGCCTTGGGGAAGACCTTTTCAAATCTTCCAATTCTACTTCTGTGAATATTTTATTTCATATTATATATCAACATGGGTCCCCTAGCCTCTCTTCTCTTATTTCTCATTCTGGATGTTGTTCTTTCTGTTCATTCTTTTCTGACAGCCTCTTTTTTTGATTGGACTTTATTTGTAATAGAAATCATGAGTTCTTTGTTTTCAGTCTTTGTATATTTGCAATGAGATAAGAATTTTTCTTCCAGTGGTCCCAAAGATGTTTTTCAAAAGGTAACTAGACTTTCAATTGCCTTTTGAAAAGCATCTTTGGGACAACCATTACCTGCATGATTGAGAATCTCCATACACATTTTCTTCCAAATGCTGGCCCTGATTGCTTCACCAATAGTCCTGAGTTCTGTAGCTCACTTGTGACTAGATGTCCAGTGATTCCAATATCTATCACACTCTTATTAATGTATTACTGTTCCAGACTGATCCAGGTTAGATTACATTTAATATTTAAGTTACATCTCATGACATTGTTTATGGGTGAGACACTCTTTATCTGGCTCCTTTGATGACACTTGTCTAATATATTTGGGTCTCTGGCATAACTCTCAACACACAATTCCATAATCACATTGAAGTAGTACCTCACTAGGAATGGGATAAATTACTGTTATTTTCCCATTGGCTAATCTGTAATTTGACTGAACCTGACAGTTTCAACACTTTTAAGATTAAGTTCATTAAAATGAACAGGGTTCACCCAATGAATTCCCTCTGTAGTGCCTTTCAAAGGAACATAAATTGCAGTTAGCTTACACTGAAATGATGCCATCTCTGTGTGTTTCAGCTCAGCTCCATCTCTGGGGAACAGGTCAGTAGCAAAGAAGGAATAAAAGAATAATTTGTTAAAGGCCTAATTATTCTGGAATATCAGGCTAGGATGATGGGCCTAATATAAATGATCAAGGTGGGAGGAGGATACATTTGGGAAAAAAGATGTTGCTTTAAAGCACTCACAAATTTCTAACACAATGTGTGTTTCAATACCAAGTGAATCATGAGTGCCTATCAAATCCTCACTGTTTCAGAACTCTAAACTATTTTTTAGACTATCACAAAGCAGGAGATTCAAATGTGCTTTTTCAAAATGTTTTCTTGCTTTTTTCCCCTTGAAAACATTTTTTTTTCATCCAAGCAACTTCTTCAGTTGGATGAGCAGCAAAAAATTTTCCAGGGGAAAAAGAGTCCATTTTCTTTTTTGGAAAAGCATCTTTGATATAACAATAACTTGGATGATTGGGAATCTCTATAGACACAAAGAAGGGAAGTTTAAGACAAAATGTATGGAGATAGGTTCTTTCAGACAAAAGATTCATGCTTAATAACATTGTTATTAAGTAGGTAACTTCCAACAGTGCTAAAGATGCCTTTGGGTTGTCAAAATTATGGATTTATAGAAAACCAACAAACATTTAGCTCAAGTAAGGTGCATTAACAATTCATTTCCAGTTTTCATGCCTTGTGTCCTAGATTTTAAGCTTCACTATTATCTAAAATGTTTCTTGAATGATGGCATTGTTATTGTTGTTTTCCCATGCTACATATCAAACATTCTCAGACTTGAAATTAAGGAAAATTGTGGGATTCTCTTTCCTGTTCTTTTTTTTAGCCTATACTGTTACTGACAGCATACTAGGGTTTGCAAAAGAAGGAGTTGGATTATGCTAATTGACTCTGTTTGTCTACATCTGTAAAGTGTGCTTCTGTGTGTATGTGTGCATAGGTTCTTGGATTCTAACAATATATGCCTAAAAATAAAAAAAATAAGAAACATTTCCTTCCAATAAAGGAAAATATTTGTAGCTCAGTGTTGAAAAGACGGATACTTGGTGCTCTCTGAGCATTTCATTATCCACACTAGATAACATCATCAGTGCTATTCAGTTTGCAGTGATGGTTTGAGTAATGAAACATTTGCAAACACACACACATGCTCAGAGAGCACCAAATATTTATTTCATTTGTCAGAATAGAAGCAGCGGAAGCAGAGTGAGGAAACCACTGGGTGTTAAAGCAACTGTAGCAGGATCCATGCATTAAATACAGTAGTTGCAAACATAACTATAAACAGATTTTCTCTCTTCTCATAATTTTATGTGGCTTGAGAGTTGATAAAATCAATATATTTGTATAGGCAAAATCCCTCTGAAAATAAAATTAGATTTGTTTTTAAATTCACCTGAGGTATACTCAATCTCAATCACTTTTGGGGTGAGATTGTTTCTTTATAGCCTAACAAATGCATAGACAGATTCTTGCAGTTTTATTGTCCAAAATTGGTCCAAAGTGGTTTGCCTTTGTCTTGAATTACTGGTCCAAGGTTACCTTATTGGCTTCAAGTCCAGGGAACCAATAAAGAGAGATTCTGAGCTTGGTACTAATTTATAAACATCCATAATTATAGATACTTTATAAGAAATATATTTCCATAATGAATTTGCTATTACTTAGGAGTCTTGTCCTTTATAGCAAATTAATAATTTACTGCTTAGCTTTAGCCTAAGTTATTTGTGGCTAAGAATGCAATATTTGGCAAAAAGTGTAAACTTAATTAAACTCACTAGGGAATAATTATAACCATAGAACTGGGCTATGTGTTCCAGAGAGCAATAGGCCAAATTAACTTATCAATTTTGTGATTCTTTTTCACTTCTTCTTTTTTAAAAAAAGAAAAATAACAGATTTCAATTCTAATTTGCTTTTTACCTTAACAACTGTCACAGCTTAAGACAAATGACTCAGTGGGTGATACAGATATCTTTTTATGTTTGGAAAAGCAAATGGGACAAGATATTTTAAATTCAAAGATCAAGCCAAATGGTTGTCATGTCCCTTCATATTCTGCTAAGATTAGGATTAAAGTAAATGTGATTTGTACATCATATCGAATTTGGGTCTGAGAAACTTAGCTTTCTGTAGGTATGTAGTATATGCACCATATTTTATTACAATACTTTATATTTTTTTACACTGAAAATTATGGGGGGGGGGGGGATTAGCTAGATCTGTTGGCTACAAATAGAGTTCATGGATCCAAATCAGTCATGTCTTAAGAAACAAAAAGCTTTTACATCTGACTGATTCAAAGCTGACAGACTGTATGAAGTCACATTTTGGAGGAACTGTGTACTGTATTTACATTTGTATTAGTTATTGAGGATGGGAGAGATATGGGGGGGGAGTAGATGGGGAAAGAAATGAGATGATAAGGGAGGACACTATAATAGGGAAAGTATAATGTGAGATAGGGAATGTACAGCTTTTAGGGAAGATGGTCTTAGTATTGGTACTTTGCTTGGTTCTACCAAGACATAGTTTTTGGAGTTTAGGTGGCTGTGGTCTTCACTGCTTTTGCTACTTAATGTTTGCTCAACCTTCAATAAGCTGACTTTATTCATTATATTAATTGTGGATGGGAGGGCTGACCTAACTTGTACCTCAAAGACCTGGTTGGACAAGGAGAAGATTGCTTCTTTGAAATGTGCTCTCCTGGATTTTCAGTATGGCATCAGCTGTGACTCTGGAGAAAGGAGAGGGATTTCTGAGGAATTGCCTTCTTTCCTGCAGTGTAGCTGCATCCCTGCCTTTGCTCCAGTGCCAGCCTTTTGTTTGGCTGGCAGTGGACTTCCCCAGGCTTAATGGGTTTTTCTTTTGGTGGGAGCTTTAAATCTGCTGCCTCTGAACTCAGGTGCCTGTCTTAAGAAACAAAGAAGCAGGCACCCAGAGATCATGGCCACCATGGCCGCCTTAAATCTGATCCAACCAATTCATGGCCCAACACACATAGGCAAAAGTCTTCGTGGTCCTTCAAAGTTAGTAGGGTCTGAACCACCTGCATTTCGGTGGAAATCTATTTCCAAATGAGTAAGGATTTTACTTGCCAAGGCATTCTGGACAGTTGCAGTTTTCATATGATCTACATAAAGCATATTGTAGAAGTCCAATTGGGAGGTGATCAAGGTGCAATTGTTCACGGCAGAGTCTCCTGTTCCATAAATGAGCACAATTAACACATTAAATGGACTCATGGAAAGACCCCCGTGGCCATGACTGTCGCTTATTTTTCAAGAAGACTTGAAGCAGTCTTCAGTCTTGTTAAGTCAGAGCTTATTTTTCCTTATCCAGATACCCTCCAGAAATTGGGAAGTTTTTATGGAACAACATTTCCTTTCCACTAACTGCTAAACAAAATAAATATGTTTTACATCTTGCTCTGACAGTTTACTATACTCAAAATCTCATGAGTTGCCAAGAAAAGTGAATGCAAATATGGAGACTTGTTACTGAGAGAGTTGTACAGCTGGTCTCCGAATGCTCAAATTTATTAAACATGAATACACATTGCTGGCATACATAAATTTACCTTTTGAGATTTGATGACTGAGACAATCATTTCAAAACCAACAGGAGGAGGAAAGCTAATCCTGGGGTAATAAAGATCTCCTGGGGTGTGGATATGGAAAGTCTGCCAGCATTTTCTGGGGCAATCTGCCACAAACATTGTAGTTTTCTAGTGTTGACAAGTAAAGAAAGAAGGGATATCTGGAGTATGATTTTCTAGATTTCAACAAAACTCAAGAAGCCTTGGTTGGAAATTTGTGCTTAATAGTTTGTACCTTTTGTTGACAGTAAACATGGAAAACTGATATGAAATCAATCAAAATAAATATCACAACCGGGTAATGGATAATACAAGAATGTTTCAAAGGAAACAAATCTCCAAAGAGCAAAAAGTTGAGCAAAAACTTCAGACAGAATAAAACGCATTGATTCGCCTGCCCCAAGAAGAAAATCCATAGTTGAGGAATGAATCAAAAGAAATACTCTAAGCCCTGTTCAAGTGGTGATGAGGATCAAATGAAGATCATTTCAACAGTTTGCTAACACTTTGCAAAGTGATTGATGAGAGGGGAAAATTACCCTCTGTGTATAGTTCCAGGCATAATGTTGGATCCTATGCAATTAAAATTTTAAAAAGAGAAAACTTTGTGATTTTTGTTTGTGTGTTCGTTTCTTTTAATGGGAGAACCGATTAGGCTGGCATTGGAATAGCACTGAAAATGAATGCAGCTTGGTCTTGTCTCACCACATTAAGAATAGGATATATGAAGAACCTTGAGGGAAGTCATTTCATTGACATTTGTTAATTCTGTGTAATTTAGATTTAGGAAAGAAAATAAGCATTCAAATACTTTCTACAAGCATTAATATATTTAGTATCCTTATATTTCCAAATAACTAACCTAATGTAAGTCTAGTGAATATGTTTCAGTATTACAGGCTAACTCTGCCACAGCCAAGAGTTTGATCCTCACTGGCCCATGATTGCTTAGTCTTCCATCTTTCCATGGTTGGTAAAATTGGGGTCCAGATTGTTGGGACCAATATGCTGACATTGCAGACTGCTCAGAGGGTGCTGAAAAGCTCTATGGAGCAGTATATAAGTGCTACGGCTATTGCGATTCCTGTATACTAAATCTCAGTTGTATCTGCCACTGCTCTCAACCCTTTTATCCCAAGATTTTCAACAGGTGTATGGCATGGAAATTGCAGCATGTGTCTTACTGCTGGTTTTATCCAGGAATGGGTTAAGAATGTATAGAGAGTCTATGCTACTTAAGGAGAGGGGGAAAAACATACAGTTGATGGTCATAGCTTCTCATTATCTTTTTTTTCTTCAGATGAACTGATTACAGTAAAGAATCTAAATCATTTTTCAAGCAGCTTTCTATTGGACAGCTGCATGTTTTTGCAATGCTGACAACAAACAAATCATTCTTTTTTTTACCACCAAATGATATATAATGAACAAATTAACATGCAGCACTTGCTGCAACAACTGAGAGACTAATTTATGGTTTGCCTAATAAATTAGAATATAGAAAAGAGTAATGGCATTCAATGTCTCACTATGATACCCAACTCACACTGACTATTCAAATTTATATCTTGGGGGTTATAAGGAAGCAGTAAATATACTTGGGTATGTTTGTATTTTGGAGCAAATTCAAACTAGAGTCCCTAAACTCTTAAATTTTGCAGTCAAAATTTCTGATTGCTGATTACTTTTTCTATTTTCAATTTCAATCAAAGAAAATATGTTCCATTTCTTTATTTTAGAAAGGGTTAAAAGTACATGCTTTCTGTTCTGTCAGGCTCTCTGGTAGACTCCTCCCAAAAATTCACAGGTACAAATTTCAGACACACACACACATGTTTGAAAATTCAAAACAATGTTCTTTATAATGAAAATTCACTTAACCCTTGTGTTCTGTTCGAAAAAAGTTCCTAGTGATATGTTCGGGTCACATACGACCCGGACAGAAAACACTTCATTTGAAGTGCTTATGTTTGGTCAATTTGAAAACTTTTTTCACTTGGAAAGTAGTCTGAACATTTCTGCACACAATGATATGAAAATTGAAATGAAAAAATTAATCCTTATTGGTTTATTTTGCACATAAATGTGCTGCCCCCCCCCGTTTTTGTGATTTTTTTTCAATTTATGGATAGTTTTGCTTGCAAAATGCATTCTATTTTACTAAAGTTGGTGTTGGATTGGTAGCTTGAACATTACTGCACACAATGATATGAAAATTGAACTGAAAAAATTAATCCTTATTGGTTTATTTTGCACATAAATGTGCCTCCCCCCGTTTTTGTGAAATAGTCTTTACTTTATGGATAGTTTTGCTAGCAGAATGCATTCTATTTTGCTAAAGTTGGTGTGGGATTTGTAGCTTGAACATTTCTGAACATAATGATATGAAAATTGAACTGGAAAAATTGATGCATATTGGTTTATTTTGCATATAAATTTATTTCAATTTATATAAAAATTATGCTGTTAATTTCAAACTTACATACTTTTTTTTAGTAAAATGGATTTCTTTCATAAAATTAGTTATCTGGCTACAATGTGGTTGATTTTCAAAAGGATATTCCAAATATTTATAGACAAATATGTATAAACAGTGACAATAATGGCACACAGCAAGGCCGGGGGGGTGGCCCTTTTGTGGCAAAAATAAACCAATAAGAACCATTTTTTTCAGTTCATTTATATTTTTCTCATGTTCAGAAATGTTCAATTTAGTATATCAAACCTTTTGGGGGAAAATTCCTTAGGGATTTGTAGCCTTAAAAAATATAAATTGACACGAAATTCAGAAAGGATGGGGGGAGGGGCTTTTTGATCAAAATAAAAATATAAGTCTCAATTTTTCCAGTTCAATTTTCATATCATTATGTTCATAAATGTTCAAACTAGTTTTCCAGTTGAAAAAGTTTTCAAAAAGATTAAATTCAAGTACCTAAAAAATATATTTTTGGTCCTGTCATATACGAACAGAAACAGATTTGAAGTTATGATTTTTTTTTGCCCAGAAAACAATTAGCCACCACCCCAAAAATATTTTTTGATGACCAGCATTGTTAAATTGAGTAAATGAATGCCTAAGATTTTAAAGAATATTTCGGATTTGGAGCATAAAAAAATAAAAAGTGAAAATGATTGCAAGCAGCCGAGGGGGGGGGGAGGCCTTATTTCTGATGTTAAAAAACCAGTAAGAATCATTTTTTTCAGTTCCTTTATATTTTTCTTATATTCAGAAATGTTCAAGCTACCAATCCCACACCAACTCCAGTAAAATAGAATGGATTTTGCAAGCAAAACTATCCATAAATTGAAAAAAAATCACAAAAACGGGGGGGGCGGCACATTTATGTGCAAAATAAACCAATAAGGATTAATTTTTTCATTTCAATTTTCATATCATTGTGTGCAGAAATGTTCAGACTACTTTCCAAGTGAAAAAAGTTTTCAAATTGACCAAACATAAGCACTTCAAATGAAGTGTTTTCGGTCCGGGTCGTATGTGACCCGAACATAACATTAGGAACTTTTTTTGCTCAGCAAAAACTAAGCCCCCCACCCCCCCAAAAAAATTCTCATAGAGAGAACCCCTGAAATGATGAAAAGTCATGAAATTTCAAGTTTCAGATATGCAGGGAAAATTTTTTACAGGGACTCAAACTTGGCTTCGGGTCGCATACGACCCGAACAGAACAGCAGGGTTTTAAACTAAGCCCTCTTTTTGTATAGCAAAGAGCACTCATCTCCAACCAAACTGGTAATTGGTACAAGTCCCTTACCAGTTCTGTGATACTTAACTTGCAGCTGTGAGGCAATTCACAGTCCTTCTTCTTTCACAAAGTAAAACACACTTTGCTCTGGTTTAGTTTCAAAGCGGGGAAAAATCAGCACACAAAAGGTCAAACGCAGCAAAGCAGGCACGAAACACAAGGATCAGATAATCCTCCTCAATGGCCAAACCCACAGGCTGCTATTTATAGCAGCCTTACTAATTACCACAGCCCCACCCAACCATAGGCGGCCTCATTTTCTTTGATAATAATCTCTCAGTTGTTGTTACCTATGCATTGCTCTCCGCATGCATGGCTGTATCATTAACTCTTGTTCTGAATCCAAGGAGGAGCTAGATAATTGATCTTCTTCTGAGCTGTCTGCCACACTCTCCTCCTCCCTGTCACTCGTGTCTTCTTGGTCAGAGGAGCCTTCATCATCAGATTCCACAGAGGTGGGGGGGGGGAAACAGGCCTGCAGCATGTGGATGTCTCCCCCACATCCACAGTCCTTGGGGCAGGAGCTGGGCCAGAGCTAACCACAACACTTTCCCAGGACAATCTTCTGTATTTCTATCATAGTGAAATTGCTTTAAAATGTGTAGACTTATAATGCATATTGCTTTTTCAGGGATTCTGAAGAAAGAAAGTTTTTAATGAACCAAAGTCAGTTAGATACCATCTATATATGACTTCATGCAAAAATTCATTTAAAATTTAAAATTTCAGTTCTATTTTTCTCATTGAGTGATTCAACTGCTCTCGAAATAATGGTGTTAAATGGGTTTTAGAATTTACCTTAAGAGTAGAGAAAGTTAGAATATGTTGCTGGGAAGGGAAGAAAAGAATTAACTGGGGAAATAAGTTGCAGAAAAAAATTCATCATCCAGAAAAAGTGAGAAATATGAGTAGCTCAAAATAACCCTTGATTGTGTTTGGGATAGCATATGATAGTGAGAAATTATGGTTGATTTCCAAGTTTCAAGATATTTCCTGGGATCTTTACCTAA
Source organism: Erythrolamprus reginae (assembly GCF_031021105.1). Lineage (NCBI taxonomy): Eukaryota > Metazoa > Chordata > Lepidosauria > Squamata > Dipsadidae > Erythrolamprus > Erythrolamprus reginae. The sequence goes on along the minus strand of NC_091952.1, from coordinate 105,435,070 downwards.
TCTCTGATAAGTTGATGATTTACCTGATTAAAATGCCTGATTTTTAACTTGGCCTTTCAAGAGAGGCTATAAGACAGCATTTAGTATGTTCATGCTATATCTAGAGATTCTTGATCATCTTCCCTTGAGCAAAATTATGATTTAAATGAGGAAGAAAAGGAAGGAAACAATGAAGTATTTGAAGTAAACTTAGGCTTAAAACATATTTGTCAGGAGTCTTTCCATTTATTTGACATTAATCTATTAGCTTTAATGATAGTTAATGTCACTTTAACCCCTCATCAAAAATAATTGGATAAACCTTTTAAACTGCAGCAAAGGGCCCTCCCAGATGCTTGATTAGCAATTAAGATCAACTGTCCATCATTGTTAAGCAGCTGTGGACAATTATGCTTTTAAAATATTCTCTAGTGAAAACATATTGCAAGGCAAACATATTACTTAGTCATTATTCACTTGTGTCAGGTAAATATAAGAAGGAAGCCTAGCTAAATTAGTATACTTTTAAAGCATTATCACACTTGCACAAAATATTTGCAGAAAATTCAGTCTGTAGTTGGAATGGATATGTAGATTTCCATAGCATGTTTTAAAATTTTCTTTTTGACATCTCGTCAATATTTTTTTAATATTTTATGTCTCCTGGAGCTTCTGCAGTAAATCATACCCATGTGGAATGTTCCCATTTAATATATTATTAGACCCAGGTTACTCCAATCCATTTTCTTTTATTATAACATTTTGCCTCTCCCTTTTTTTCTCAGATGTCAATCAACAGAAAATGAAAAAACCTTAAAAAAAACCCCAATAAAAATGCCCTTTTGAGATATTTTGATTATATCACTGTATGTTGGACTGGTTGAATGTATACATGTGAATGTTTCCTCTTCTATTTTGATCTAGTTTGAATATCATCTTGGCTGTAAAGAAGGGAAAAGTGGAACCCTTAAAATGATTCAGTTGTGTTTTGTTTAGCAAATTGAACACTTAGGGATTACCATCCTTAATGTGTATATTCTTGTCATGGTGTTTGACAGGTTTCCTTTCTGTGCTTGTGAGGTAAAGATTTTGGATCCCAACTATACCTTGGACATGTAAGTATTCTATTTTTTGGAGTATAAGACGCTCTGGAGTATAAGATGTGCATTAGTTTTTGGAGAGGAAAACAAGGAAAAAAATTCTGCCTCTGACTACCAACATCCATCAGTATTCATCTGCCTAGCCTCCTTGCAACAAACAGCCTGTTCAGCTTCAGAATCTTATCACAGCCTGATTATTCAGCAGGAGCAGCTGATTGGTGGTTGGATCAGCCTCCCAGAATACTGCCAATCAGCTGTTCCAGGCTGTGGAGATCACCACAGCCCATCATGCCTCCATACATTGCATTTTTGGCTTCTGTGCATCACATTTTCAACCCATTCTGCCACTGCTGCCAATCCCTGCCAACTGGAACCAGCAAAAAATGTGATTGCAAAAGTGAAAAGGGGGCAAGTAGAGGCCCAAAATGCAAAACACAGAGGTGGTGATTAATGATAATGTGCTGTCTCCAAAGCCAGGAATGGGTCTAAAATGGAGGCCAAAAATGCAATATAAGAGGCGCAAAAATGCCACAAGCAGATGCGGCATTCAGCGGCAATGTGCTGTGGCGATCCGTGCAGGCTACAATGGTTCTAAAACAGGGCATGTGGAGGTCAAAAATGGCCAAAGGGTGGTGGGTGGTGGGTGGGTGACAACCCACTGTGTTTTTTTTGGGGGGTGCATCTTATACTCTGAAAAATATGGTATTTTACTCTAAGTAATGAATGTCCTACTCTTTTATTTGACTAATTTTACTAGAACTTTCTACTCCCTAGTCAACTGTATCTTTCCCCTCTATTCTGTTCAGTCCTTCCTACCATCCCATTACTTCATTTCCTTTTTATATTATTATGTGGCACAGAGTTGTCAAGCAGCTATATATTTTCTCAATATCAATCCAAGTTTCCACTTCTAGTTTCGTTTCAAGAAAACTTGAAAGTTCTTGATGCCCATCAGAGCAATAGTTGAACTTCATGCCATCTCAATATCAGCTGTGCCACTATGAGGAGTAAAGAACATGATTGTCCTCTTGATTAACCCCTTATACATGTTGATTATCATGTTTTATAGTATGTCAAGCACCTTGCAGCTAACTCTTTTGGAAGGAAATCTACACATGTAGAACTTTATCCTCTAAAATTAATTTGGAAATTCTAGGTTAATTGTGGGCTACATTATCAGTTGATTTTATTCTGAAGTCCCTGTATACATTCAATATATTATCAAATTCAGCTTAGATATACTCTATAGTTGGGTTAATTGAAAATGTTAGCCTAAAAAGTAGTCTGTTAGTTTGATGGCTTATTTGACAGGAATGGAGGCAAAAAACAGACCTCAAAAGAGGAGGAGTTGCAATCCATCTATATAGATTTATGTAAATTAGAGTTTTTATGTGATTGGATACAGACCAAGTAGCACATTATGAATCTAGTGAGGTTAGAAAGGCAATTAAGGCATACCTATGAGGTAATGGAGTACAAAAAGGGGTTTTGAAAGGGTAGTGGCAATATTTCATGAATATACTTTCCTTCTAGAAAATTGTTGTGATGGATTTTATCAGACTTTTTCTGGTTCCCAGAATGTATGTTTGCCTCTTTGCATGTTTTCCCAACCAATCAACATTCTTTGCTTTCTCAATGTTTCTGATCAAGCTGACACTCCAGTTTTGCTAGAAAAGTATATTTGATCAGGGGATAATTGCTTAATTTAACACCTTGTAGTGCTTTGTTTTCCCTGAGAAGATATATTGAAGTTAAGTGTCTTTACCCTGACACCCCTTCCCCAATCTCCTTCATTACTTAGAACAGTGTACAAGCAATAGTAGCTATGCTATTTCTGCAGAAAATGGTAAGCATATCCATCTCCATTCAATTCTGTCTCAACAAAATGTTGTTTCTATTGTGTGTTATAAGATTCAAAAGTGATATGAGGATTTCGCCTGGATTATATTTTTAAAAGTCAGTGGAAAACAAATAGTAATATTACAAATTTATGCTGCTCAGATGTCACAAGGAGCATTTTATGTACAACTAGAAGTATTTGGATACTACTGAGAATTGCTCTTAATTTAATATCAATAAAATACAGTAGTTGTGACAGTTGAGCTTTTGAAATCTCCAAACTTCATTCTCTGGAATGCATTAAATCCTCATTAAACTGCTTGAACATGTACAAACATCCCTAAAGTGCATGCAAATGAAGTGACATCTGTAAATGTAGTATAGTATGAAAGCAGGCTTAATTCTGTTCAGAACAAAGCAGACTCGGTTTAAGCCAAGCATAGATTAGGTTTATCAAACAATTTTATGAGGATCATCTGATAGAATTTGGATTGCAGCCTTTTATCCAAGACTGGAATAAGATCAGATTTTTCACTGCTAACTCACTTCATAAACCTAGTAAATAATATTAAATTTTACTTAATTATAAGTATAAATTATTAGGCTTAGACAACTCATAACTTCACCGTCTTCAATCTGACCTAAGCATAGTACCAAAAGTTATCTGCTAGAATGTCCTACCTGTCAATGAATACTTCAGCTTCAACCACAACAATACATGAGCATATAATAGATACAAACGTATGGTAAACCATGGCACACTTGATTGCAGAAATTACAGCAACAGAGTCGTTCATGCCTGGAATGTACTACCTAACTCTATGATTTCTTCCCCAAAGCCCTGAAACTTTACCTTTACATTGTCTACTGTTCACCTCACCCCAGTCTAAGAGGTCTTTAAGGGGCGTGCATAAAGCACCAGTGTGCCTACCATCCTTGTCCTATTTTAATTTTTATCTATTTCATGTATTCATAGCTATATTTATACTTACATCTTCTATCTAAGCTTGATATAACAACAACAACAACAACAACAACAACAACAACAATAATAATAATGTACAACCTCCTCCCTTTTTTAACATGGAGAAAGATTTCAACAGACACAAAGAAAATGTATTTGTAATTTATGATTATAATTGATCTATTATAATTTTAATTAATAGCAATACCAATAGCACTTAGACTTATATATTGCTTCATAGTGCTTTACAGACCTCTCTAAAGGATTTATAAAGTAAGCATATTGCCCACAGCAATTTTGGTCCTCATTTTACCATGTTCGGAATGCTGAGTCAATCTTGAGCTGATGACAATCAAACTTCTGGCAGTCAGCAAAATTAGTTTGCAATAATGTATTCTAATCACTGTACCACCATGACTAAAGTTCAGTCTAGTAAGTAAAACACAATATGGTTATGCTCTCCATGAAAACAGGAGTCCAAGATAGACTCTCATGTGGCTTACATTCTCCAGATGAGTCAAAATTTGTGTCTAGTTGAACAATTATCTTTATTGAAGTTTGTTGTAAATGCTTTCAAAAACTCCCTTCATACATCTCCACTCTTTTCACACTCCCAATAGGCAATAAAAATCTCATTCTTCCTAATGAAAGGTCATTCTCAAATATACTTAGTTGCACAATTTATTCCAAAATAAAGCCAGCAGTTATGACGCCCACTGCATCATTTTCACGGCAGTTAAGATGAGATTGTTAATTATTTCAAGTAATTCTATATTCCTGAAGAGCATAGGCAGATCTGGAAAAATGAAACCACAACATTTCCCTTCTCTCTTAAAAAAAAGCCCAAACAAACCCTGTGATTGTTGCAAGGAGACTGCTATTTTTCATTCCAATTAGAAAAATGTGAAATTTATAACCACAATATCATGGCTACTTCATCATAGTTTATGATTAGTTATGTGCTTCTGCTTAAATGAATTCTAGGATTACCAGATTTATACAGAATCCTCCATATCCACTTAAAATGTTGCTACAACAATTGCAACAACAATAAATGTGGCAGAATAACAGAGTCAAAAGGAACCTTGGAAGTCTTTTAGTACAACCCTGCTCAAGCAGGAAACCCTATACCATGTGAAACAAATGGGTATCCAATCTCTTCTTTAAAACCTCCAGTGTTGGAGCACCTACAACTTTTGGAGGCAAGACATTCCACCGATTAAGTGTTCTAATAGTTAGGAAATTGTTCCTTCATTCTAGTCTGCTTCTCTTCTTGATTAGTTCCCCATCCATTGCTTCTTGTCTTGTCTTCTAGTCCTTTGGAAATTAGATTGACCTCCCTCCTTTTTGTAGCAGATCATCAAATGTGAGAACACTGATGTCAGGTAGCCCCTAGTCCTTCTTTTCATAAACAACCCAATTCCTGCAATAATTCTTCCTATGTTTTATTCTCCAGTCTCTTCTTCACTTGTTCTCCAGTTTCAACATGCTTTATGTTACAAACACATTGTATCATAAAGCATGTTAAGAGTCCAGAATCATTGTTACTTTTTGTATCATAAAGCAAATAAAGTTTTGGCAAAATATTTTTTTTTAGTCCAGTGGCTATAGCTTAACAAGCCCAGGCATCAGCCTATTGTTTGATATATTCCCTTAAAAAACAACAACACTTTAACCTGTTTTCCATAAAACATTGCTGTTTAGTCTTCAGCATTCTCTCCATAAGAGTTTCCTTTCCACTTGAGATGATTTTGATTTTGATTTATGTTACTCTTTTTCATTCCCAGTGATGGGGAAAATTAGCATAGTCAAGATAGATCTTTTCTCAGCATGAGCTATCTTCCTTTATAAATTTATAAACTCATAAATTATTATCCCACCTGTCATTATGGACTTTTTAAAATATCCTAGGCACAAAATGTTGTATTTACTGGAAACAATTGGTATATGTTGGATAAGAAAGCAACCTACCCTAGGTTTAAGTAACAGTTTAATAATAACATATGATATAGGGTCATTAGATTTGTAGCTTGGCTGTCATGATTCTAAATTAATCCACAAAAAGACAACTGCCTTTGATGTGCTTTAACTTGGGGGGGGGGGGATTCTGTGGTTGTTTAATAAATCTGCAACAGAACAACTAAGATCAAAAGAATTACAGCTTCCAAAAAAACCTGATAGCAATGCGCAGCAACATTTTCAGGTTACATTGTTGAATATGACAGAAATGTAATATATCTTTTAACATCAACATAATTGCCCCGGAAGCGGAGTAAAGACGCTGAGACATATTGTGGATTAAATAAGGGTCATTTTATTAAATTAGCATGAATTTAAATAACGTAACTTTAAATACATACATTTAAATATTTAAATTCAACATAACTAAGGACCTGCAGAGGCCAAAACTAACGGGGCGGAAATTCCTACCAGAAACTTCCTTGGCAACATTGGGCAAAAACTCCTTGCTGAACCAGGTGAAGGTAGCCACCTTCACCTGGATCCAAGCCACGCCCCTTCATCGTGTGGGAGGAGTTCACCCTCCAATCCCTGTGGGAAATTGGATCCGGTGATTCCCATGGACATCCTCTCTCCAATCCCCGAAGTTGTTCCAACCTCTAGTTCCTGGAGAGAGGCGGTCCATCACCCTTTAAAGGATGCCCAAAGGAGCATGCGCAGTCACTTCTAATTGCCCATTTCCGCCCCTAACCTGCCAAACCCCAATGACCAGAGGGAGGCCTATACTAACATCTAAGTGCGTCACACCCCCTAACCAATCCAGTCCGTACCGTCAGTGTGGAATAGGCGAAAAAACGGCCGCCTCTAAAGGGGAGGCCGCAAAAAATTCCTATTCAGCCCCGAGGTGACCTATTCGGCCTCCTTAGGACACACTGTTAATAGCGGAGGGTGGGCGGGTGTTCCCTTCAACACGCAGCAGGCAAGGAGGAGGTCCTGCTCGGATCGCCCTTAAATAGGGCGATCCAAGACCTCCCCTATCTCCCAGAAGGCAGCGCGCCAACTTGGCGCGCTGCCAAAAGCTGAACTTCTGGGTTTTCCAGAACCTGGAAGTTCGGGGCTCAATAGAGCCGTGCACAGCGTCCCCCTTGCTCCGGGGGCAATTTCAGCCGGCGGTTTAAGCCGCCGGTTGTGCATTTCTATTAGGAGGCCCTTACCCAGATATCATCAGTATTAGGTCATTATTTTTCATGAAAAAGAAATAATAATTATGTCATCAATCTATTCCTGGTATAAATAATTTTGTCCATTTTAGGAGATTGCAAGAGTAGATTTTTCTGTGGTAGAACACATACATGAGAATAATATAGAGTGGCAGACCCAATTGAGAGGTCACATAGGAAGGAAAAAAAGCTGATTGTTAAAGAACGTATACTGAATTGCAATATTATTCTACATACATACATTCATACATTCATACATTCATACATTCATACATTCATACATACATACATACATACATACATACATACATACATACATACATACATAAACACACACACAGAGTCACTCTTAACTCTTCACTAACTGCTGTTGCTGGATCACAAAAGATACTACTTGTTTTCTGCTGCAAAAGAGAATTTGTCGATTGAGACTCTGATAAACAGACTAAGCATTAGTGAGATTCGATTTTTTTTATTACTGGTTCTGTGGGCATGGCTTGGTGGATGTGGCAGGGGAAGGATATTGCAAAATCTCCATTGCCTCCCCACTCCAAGGGAAGGTTACTGCAAAATCCCATTTCCTCACGGATCAGCTGGGACCTGTGAAGGAGACAATAGATGAGGGCAGGGGCAGTCGGAGGTGGTATTTACCTGGTCTCCAAACTAATCAAAATTTTCAATAGTGGTTCTTCGGAACTGGTCAGAACCTGATGAAACCCACCTCTGAAATTAATATACTTTATTAAAATACACAGAAGTAGCTGATTTCAATTTTCAAACCATTCCCTTACTATACGCTACCATTATTATACTAGATCAAGATCCTGATGTCATTTAATGAATGTGATACAGATGTGAATAAGTTGTTCTTCTCTGCTATTGCCAGTATAGAAACTATATGGCAAATTTTTTTTGCTGACTTAGCTAAACCAGAATAGCATTTACAGAAACTGCAATCAAGTCTACATTGGTATGCTGGAAGTGGGGGAAAAAAACTTCCATATTTGGGTAAGGCAAAAGCCAATGCATAGTTGTAAGAATGCAAGTAATACTGCAGTAAGCAATTTTATGAAGGCAGAACTACTTAACCCACAGATGGTGTTGGCTTAAAAAATGTATTTAAAAATCTCTAGATTCCTTTTATTTATTTTTGGTGAAGATACTGTTTTATCCTAGTTAATGTGTTCTTGACGTTTTTCACTTACATAAATGTTTTTGATGTAAACATTATAAAACTGTTATTGCTAACATTTGTAGTCCCCTGAATAAGAGACTGAGTTTGAAATTTTTTGTAAAATTAAACCATACTTCTTTCTTTTCCATGATGCTTTGGTTGATGTCATTCTTTTCACTTTCAGTGGAAAGTGAATTTATGTAATCTTTATGTAACTTCAATGAATATGAAAAGCATTATATCAAAAATGGGAAAATATGGTAATGTACTTTACTTTGGGCAAAATAAAGTGGAAATATGATAGAAACAACTGCCATTCATTCAAGTGATTACACAAACTCCCATTTTCATTAGTATCACTGCACAGATCGGATGTGCTGGAAATTATTGTAATTTTCTTGAGGCTAATTGTCAGGTTTCTATCGAAACACTGCCATTCTGGCGGGGGGGGGGGATGCAACATGGGCCTCATAGTCTGCATGCTTTCACTTTTGTTGTTTGTGTAGCTGTAGATTCTTGGGAGCTTAAGGGAGGGAGAGTTCTCATCAATTGCATTGATTGGTTTCAACTGGTCTGAACCAGGTATCCAATGTCATGTCCCTGTCAGAGTCTGACTTTGTGGCGGAAGTTGAGCTGGAACAAGAACTGACAGCAAGTGAGATGGAACAAATGCTGAGCTCCTGGAGTGTTGTGTGCCGACATTTGAACTTGCCAAGAATCCTTGCATTCCTGTGTCGCATTCTGGACTGATTACCTGTGTCTTTTGTTCCCTGAACTCCTTGCTTGATTCTTGTTTTGCTAGATAATTTTGGGGTTTATTTCCATGCAGACTTGGTGTAGAGAGCACTGGGCTGGTGCCACCAGAAGTTGTTTGAGGTTTGTTTGGGGTAGATTTGGAGCATTAAAAGGGCTGGTTTGAACTGCCAGCTCTTTCTGTTATCTTTTTGTCATGCCCTGGATCATCACATCCAAGGCCACAGTGCCCTGAGGACAAACTCTTCTCATCATCCACCCAAATAGATTTCCTAAATACCTTTGCAGAATGTTATTGGTTAATGATAGACAGAGAGTATCAGGGCATATGTGAAATGGAAAAATAACCTTGTGCTTCACACCTGAATTTCAGACTCCATGTGACTTCTCACTATCTCTCGTTAAAAGTTCCTTTTGAAATGTAAATTGTTTCAAGAGTTTGATTTTCTTTGGACGGTAATTGAACAGGTCCTTATACTAATGTTATTTGATATGGACTTTTTCCAATGTGTTGGCTATTGTGTTATTCTGTAGATTTACTGACATAGTTTGGTCAAACCCTTATTGATTCTTCTTTTGTTGCTTGCCATATTTTGGTACATATTCCATTGCAAATAGAAAATAATTTCTAACGTCTTTTGAATATGGAGATGGGCAGTTATTTTAAATAAAATATTCCCCTCTCTGTGCAAACCATACTAGAGTAGTAATGTAGAACAAAGGACAATATATAATATTCAATGGCTGGGTTTGCCTGACAAATTTAAGAAGGTCCAAGAAGTATTCAATTCACTCAACATGTTAATCCTGTTATTTTGGGTAGAGGTTGTTTGTTGATTTTGGTAGCTTACTGTGATGGATCAACTTAGCTATTAATGACTAGCTTGTTTAAATCCAGAAAATGAGATTATTCGGTATCAAAGTCAAGCATGTTACGCAAATGCATTTATAGTATGATAAAACTATTATTGTGCTACTGAGCTACCATCAGCTGATGAAAGTCTGTGAATGGACTACTCTGAGTCTGAAAATCAAACAAGAACAGCATGAAATAGAGGGTGTTAGATTTTGTTGGTCTCTGACATCCAATTTTCCAAACACAAGCATATGCATGTGATTGAGTTTTTATTACATTAGAGGCTGTTTGTATAAAGTGGGGATAAGCAACTTTATATGATATAGATCTAGTTACATCTCCAATGATTGCCTGCCATTAGCCAAACTGTTCACAAAGCAACAAGGCAGCAACAAATTATAAGGCTGATTACAGACATCATTCGCGAAGCCAAAATTGTATTCATGATATTATTTACAACCCAATATCTAAATATATTTCTGTTATTTTTTTTAGATAGTCATTTTATTTAATCTAGTGAAACTGCTGAATCTTGTTTTGGAGTGGAGTGTTAATAAAATAGCAGGTTTTTTTTCAATCTATATATTTATATTTAATATTACTATTGTAAATGTTATAAATTTAGTTTGGTGATAATTATATTTGCTCTGTCTATTTAGGTATGTACATGTTCATTCAAAATGTATAGCGTACAGAAAATATCTGGATATATATTTGATTGCAATTTTCTTTTCTTTTTTCCTCCTTTTGGACAAATGGGAATAAAATTTTCAAGGTGTGCATAAAATATAAATGAATTGCAAGGCTGCTATAAATTATAGAATTCTCCAAGGCTTCCCAACAAATTGCCTACAAAAAACAATTATTTCTAACCAGTATACTGGAAATATATGCTTATCCCATGCTATTTGCTTACTGGGTTGCTAGGTTTTTGCTCCTCATGAGGAGACCTCAGTGTCCAGTGGATTTAGAGTTCTGGAAATAAAGCAATAGCTATCTTACTATAATGTGGTTAGCACCTTCAACTGATTCATTTATTTCCTCTCCTTTTTTCAATAATTTTATTAAAGTTTATGTTATAAAAATAAAGTAAAATAACACAATACAATACAGTGGTACCTCATCATACGAACTTAATTGGTTCCAGGAGGAGGTTCGTAAGGTGAAAAGTTCGTAAGATGAAACAATGTTTCCCATAGGAATCAATGTAAAAGCAAATAATGCATTCAAATCCTTCAGGAAAATCCCAAACTTTAGAAGGGAGGTGAACAGAGGGCAGGGAGGAGCAGCTAAAGGGGGCGGGTGGAAGAAGCAAGGCTAGGCTAAAGGGTGAGTGGGAAGGAAGAAAGGCAAGGGGGGCGCCCCTCCCTTTCCTTTCTTAAAAAGACACGATTTCAGTTCCTTTGCAAGCACATTGTTCTCTGCAAAAATTTTCCTCGCCCAAGCTGCCCCTCCCTCCTCCCTTTTCTTTCTTGAAAAGACACCCTTTCAATTCCTTTGCAAGCACGTTGTTCTCTGCAAAAATTTTCCTCCCCCAAGCTGCCCCTCCCTCCTCCCTTTTCTTTCTTGAAAAGACACCCTTTCAATTCCTTTGCAAGCACGTTGTTCTCTGCAAAAATTTTCCTCCCCCAAGCTGCCCCTCCCTCCTCCCTTTTCTTTCTTGAAAAGACACCCTTTCAATTCCTTTGCAAGCACGTTGTTCTCTGCAAAAATTTTCCTCCCCCAAGCTGCCCCTCCCTCCTCCCTTTTCTTTCTTGAAAAGACACCCTTTCAGTTCCTTTGCAAGCACGTTGTTCTCTGCAAAAATTTTCCTCCCCCAAGCTGCCCCTCCCTCCTCCCTTTTCTTTCTTGAAAAGACACCCTTTCAGTTCCTTTGCAAGCACGTTGTTCTCTGCAAAAATTTTCCTCCCCCAAGCTGCCCCTCCCTCCTCCCTTTTCTTTCTTGAAAAGACACCCTTTCAGTTCCTTTGCAAGCACGTTGTTCTCTGCAAAAATTTTCCTCCCCCAAGCTGCCCCTCCCTCCTCCCTTTTCTTTCTTGAAAAGACACCCTTTCAATTCCTTTGCAAGCACGTTGTTCTCTGCAAAACGTTTCCTGCTCCAAGCAGCCCCTCCCTTTTCTTTCTTCAAAAAAGGGGGGAAAAAGAAACCCCTTCATCCCAGCAGCAGCTGCTTGGGTTTGTAAGGTGAAAATAGTTCGGAAGAAGAGGCAAAAAAATCTTAAACACCGGGTTCGTATCTTGAAAAGTTCGTTAGAAGAGGCGTTCGTAAGATGAGGTACCACTGTATTTTTAAATTTTAAATAATGTACACAAAATTAAAATAATTAAAATATATATTTAAACCCAGAAAAAAAAAGAAAATATATTGTAAACTGCCCAGAGTCCAATTGGAGTTGGGCGACATATAAAAGTCACAAATAAATAAATAAACCCATCTTAATCTCCATCAAGCATAATTGACATTAACAACTTAGCACTATTTTTAAAAACACAACCAAAATGTCTTCATTCCATTCTTCATCATATTCTCTACAAACTCATCTTTAAAATCTCATCTGTCCATATTAAACAGAAAATGTCTGGTAAGCCTTATCAAAAATTTCAAATTCCAAACTTAATGTATCTGTATTATGTCCAATTTGAATTCTTCATTTTTATTTAAACTTTATTGTATTGTGATTGAATTGTCTGGATTGACAGTAGAGTTGATAAATTACAGTCTATAATTTCTATAATTTCATCTCTTCTTAACCTTAGAAGCAATGAGAATGACAAATGAATTGTTGTTTATTTGACCATCTTTCTCACCCACATTGAACATGATTTTTTAAATTTTAATTCTGTCCAAAACAAGCAAAGAAAAATTGTTTTAAATCATTTCTCATCACCATCTTCTTTTTCAGCATTATGTGATAGTCAAATGATTATTGTTAATCAATAGTAGAAAAAACATAACAAACAAGACTTTGTGCTGATTATGAACATCCAAAGGAACAGTAATGGCAAACCTTTTTCTCCTCTGATGCTGAAAGAGCGTGCACACACGCTATTGCACATGCACAAGTGTTCAGATCCATAATTCAATGCCTGGGAAGGGTGAAAACAGCTTCCCTCACCCCCTGGAGACCCTCTGGAGGCCAGAAACAGCTTGTTTCCCAACTTCTGGTGGGCCTAGTAGGCTTGTATTTCACTCTCCCCAGACTCCAAAGGCTTCCCTGGAGCCCCTCTAGAAGCTAAAAAGGCTCTCCCAGGGCCTCTGCGCAAGCCAACAATCAGCTGGCCAGCACATACATGTACATTGGAGCTGAGCTAGGGCAATGAAGCCTTTCTATAGGACCTGCAAACCAGGTTCAACTTAACAATAAGGAGCGACGAGACACAACAAGCAGCTCAAACAACTTCTCCAACTTCGTAAGACTACAAAGCAGCAAACGGAGGTACATTCCAGAGTGGGGGAAGGGAGAGAAAACAGAGGGAGCACATTACCAGAGAGAGAGAGAATGAAAACCATGCTGTCGTTTACTAAAGAGTGAGAGAGGCAAAACCTAAAAATACCTAACAGAGGGAGTACATTACCAGAGAGAGAGAGAGAGAGAGAGGCAACCTATGTAGCCTTGTCATTACCCAGCTGAGGCAACCCGATTAGCTCTGCCGCTCCCCAGCTGATTTAAATTACTTCCCTGCTAAAGAAGCTTCCCAGCTGATTTCCATACCATTTCTACTGCAATTGCAATGAAAGTGCTTCCAGCCTGCCAAGGCAGCACCAAGCAAGGCAATGTGAGGCTTGGAGCTTCAGCTGAGCCGTTCCGTGGCTCCTAGAAACAAAGTACTGTATCTAAGACTCCCATAAACAAAAGGAATAGGAAGGAGTGAGTCACAGGAGACAATCAGTAGTAGCTGCTATTATTTCCCCAGCCCAACCAGGACAGCTCTGAAGCCCTAATTCCCCCCTGGCACCTGACCCGAGCTCGTAAGTCAATCAACTCGCATCTCGAACAAATGCGGTTTAAAACAACTCTTTTTTTGCTTGTAACATAGCGACAGCGGATCTATTATATAAAAGATCATTCCAGGTTTTCCTTTTCTCTTTCTTTTCACCTTATTTTCTCACGGTGGACAATTTGTGTGCAAGCTGAAGTAGAAAGACTAAGACTAAGCTGAGGAACTGGGAACTGAGGAATTGGGAAAGACCTTTATTTTAATTTCTGAAATAATTATAATAATAATAATTTATTAGATTTGTATGCCACCCCTCTCCGAAGACTCAGGGCGGCTCACAACAAGCGATAAAACAATATTGTACAGGCACAAATCTAATATTAAGAAAAAACTAAAAACCCTATCAATTTAAAAAACCAAACAGCACATACATACCAAACATAAATTATAATAAGCCTGGGGGAAAGGTGTCTCAAATCCCCCATGCCTGGCGGTATAGATGGGTCTTAAGTAGTTTACGGAAGACAAGGAGGGTGGGAGCAGTTCTAATCTCCGGGGGGAGTTGATTCCAGAGGGCCGGGGCCGCCACAGAGAAGGCTCTTCTCCTGGGGCCCGCCAGACGACATTGTTTAGTCAACGGGACCCGGACAAGGCCAACTCTGTGGGACCTTATCGGCCGCTGGGATTCGTGCGGCAGAAGGCGGTTCTGGAGGTATTCTGGTCCAATGTCATGTAGGGCTTTAAAGGTCATGACCAACACTTTGAATTGTGACCGGAAACTGATTGGCAGCCAATGCAGGCCACGGAGTGTTGTAGAAATGTGGGCGAATCTGGGAAGCCCCACGATGGCTCTCGCGGCTGCGTTCTGCACGATCTGAAGTTTCCGAACACTTTTCAGAGGTAGCCCCATGTAGAGAGCATTGCAGTAATCAAACCTCGAGGTGATAAGGGTATGAGTGACTGTGAGCAATGACTCCCTGTCCAAATAGGGCCGCAACTGGTCCACCAGGTGAACCTGGGCAAACGCCCTCCTCGCCACAGCCGAAAGATGATGTTCCAATGTCAGCTGTGGGTCGAGGAGGACGCCCAAGTTGCGCACCCTCTCTGAGGGGGTCAGTAGTTCCCCCCCCCCCAGGGTAATGGACGGACAGATGGAATTGTCCTTGGGAGGCAACACTCACAGCCACTCCGTCTTGTCTGGATTGAGTTTGAGTTTGTTGACACCCATCCAGTCCCCAACAGCCTCCAGGCACCGGCACATCACTTCCACTGCTTCGCTGACTGGACATGGGGTGGAGATGTACAACTGGGTATCATCCGCATATTGATGATACCTCACCCCATGCCCTTGGATGATCTCACCCAGCGGTTTCATGTAGATATTAAATAGCAGGGGGGAGAGGACCGACCCCTGAGGTACCCCACAAGGGAGAAACCTAGAGGTCAACCTCTGACCCCCCACTAACACCGACTGCGACCGACCGGAGAGGTAGGAGGAGAACCACTGGAGAACAGTGCCTCCCACTCCCAACCCCTCCAGTCGGCGCAGAAGAATACCATGGTCGATGGTATCGAAAGCCGCTGAGAGGTCAAAAAGCACCAGGACAGGGGACAAGCCCCTGTCCTGGGCCCGCCAGAGATCATCCATCAACGCGACCAAAGCAGTTTCCGTGCTGTAACCGGGCCTGAAACCCGACTGTTGGGGCCCTAGATAATCGGCTTCTTCCAAGGACCGCTGGAGTTGGAGCGCCATCACCTTCTCAACAACCTTCCCCATAAAGGGAAGGTTGGAGACTGGACGGTAGTTATTAAGCACGGCTGGGTCCAGGGAAGACTTCTTGAGGAGGGGGCGCACAAGTGCCTCCTTATAAGGAACTGGGAAGGACCCCCTCCCCAAGGAGGCGGTGACAATATCCTGGACCCAGCTCCGTGTCACCTCTCGACTGGCCGAAACCAACCAAGAGGGACACGGATCCAGTAAGCAGGTGGCAGAACTCACAGCTCCAATGGCCTTGTCCACTTCATGAGGTGTCACCAAGTCAAACTCCTCCCAGACAGATGGACAAAGACGTTTAGCCCCAGTCACCTCGACTGACTCATTGTCAGCCGATACTGCTATGCAATTGGGGTCGAGTTCCGCTCGGATCCGAGCGACTTTATCAGCGAAAAATGAGTTAAATTCCTCAGCACTGCCCTGCAAGGGTTCCCCAACTCCCCCCTGATTTAGAAGGGAGCGGGTCACCCTAAACAGGGCAGCCGGGCGGGATTCCGCTGATGCAATCAAGGCGGCATGGTACGCGCATCTTGCCACCTTGAGCGCCACTTTGTAAGTCTTAATAAAAGCTCTTACAAGTGTTCGGTCGGATTCGGACTTACTCTTCCTCCATCGCTTCTCTAGATGTCTCTTCTGGAGTTTCAACTCCCGGAGCTCCTCGTTGAACCATGGAGCTCTACGGGGTCTAGTGCCACAGAGAGGTCGCAGTGGCGCAATTCGGTCAAGAGCCTCCGCTGCAGCCTTGTTCCAGGCCTCAGCAAGAGACTCTGCCGAGCTGTGGACGAGCGAATCTGGTAGAACCCCAAGCGCCTTCTGAAAGCCCTCAGGGTCCATCAGGCTTCTGGGGCGGAACCTCCTAATCAGTTCTGCCTCCCTGCGGGGGAGGATTGGAGCCAGGAATTTGAGCCGCAGTAGAAAATGGTCTGACCATGACAAAGGCAATGCTTCTAAGCCCCTTAGTCTCAGACCACTATTCAATTGCTCCAAGAGGAATACCATGTCGGGTGTGTGTCCACCCTCGTGAGTCGGACCCTGAACTACTTGAGTCAGGTCCATGGCTGTCATGGTGGCCATGAACTCCTGTGCTAATCCTGAGGAACTGTCGAGCGACGGCAGATTGAAGTCCCCCAGGACAATGAGTCCGTGGAACTCCACCGCCAGCCTGGCCACCTCTTCGAGCAGCACAGGCAGGGCTGTTGACACGCAGCTGGGAGGCAGGTACGTGAGTAACAAGCCCACCTGAACCCCTAAGTCCAACTTCACAAGGAGTGACTCACAACCCGAGATCTCAGGAGCAACGAGTCTACGCAGATGGAGGCTCTCCCTGGCTACAATAGCCACTCCTCCCCCCCTTCCGTGGGGTCGAGGCTGGTGCCATATCTGAAACCCAGTTGGACATATTTCCGAGAGAGGCACCCCTCCGTCTGGGCCCAGCCAGGTTTCAGTAACACATGCCAGATCGGCCTCCTCATCCAGGATCAGATCCCGGATGAGGAGAGCTTTATTCACGACCGATCTGGCATTGAGTAGCAGCAGCTTGAGCCCAGGGCCCAGCTTACACTCGTCACCAGGGCTCCGGTTTGAGCTCACGGTACCGGAACAAGGGATCGCTATTAAGAAGCAATCTCTTTTTCCTCCAGAACGGCTAGCCCCGTGACTCCCGCCATATCTACCTCTCCCCAGCAGGACCGGGATATTCTGGCCCTCTGTCACCCCAGAGAAAGATACCCCCATTTCTCCTGTCTCTCTACCGCCAGGTAGGCTACATTCTGCATTCATACTGACCCTATTGTTCCCATACATACCGTCCCACTCATCCCACCCGTTCATATTATAAAAATTGCAATTACCATTTACCTCATCCATACCCCACCCATCCTGCAAGTTAGTCCCACCATTCATTCGATTCATTTCATATATACCTTCCATCTGATCCCAAATATCAATCACTAAAATTACCCCCCAATAAATTAGTTAAAAAATGTATAAAAATTAAAAATAGTTAATTAATTAAAAAGGTTAACCAGTCAGTTATAAAATTAATCTGAGACAATTATATAAATAGAATCAATTAATATAAAACCAGTTCTTGAATAAATAGGTAAATTAAAATTCATCAGTCAATCAGCCAATCCAGAACAGGATGATAATAATGTCTTTAGTAAAATCCTTCATTAAGTCTGTTGTAGTTATAGAGACGGCAAAGCGATGATACCAACACCCTCAAAGTTCGACAATTCAGTTTCCACTGTTCACTCTCCCCCAGCAATATCCACTCTGTTCTTTTTAGTCCAATCTCAGCCAATGGCCTCAGCTCCACACAACAGCCCCCAACTCGCCTCAGTCTCCTTCCCTTGAACTCCAACGCCGCTCCCTTCATCCCCCCTCGGCACCAGCGACTCTCACTCACTGGTGCCATACATGGGATTAAGCTGCCGCTCCTTGTCCACCAGATGACATTCCCAACTCCTCCGCTCTTCCCAAATGACCTCCGGCGCCGGCAACCAACCGCACCCTCGGCGTCCTCGGCGTCCTCGGTCTCACAAAACAGGCAGGCACAGGCAGGCACGTCCCAGCCTCGACGGTGGTCTCCGCTCGGTCCACTCGACTCCTCCATCTCTTCTGTCATTCCATCGCTACGGCCCCAGTCAATCTCACTTCCTGGTGCCTCGCGTTTCTTTCCTCTACGTCTCGGCATCGGGCATCGGGTAGGAGCAGACGCCATCTTCCGCTCCCCAGCTGATCACCCCCAGCAGTTTCTCAAGGCTATTTTGTCCCCAGCGCCACATAACACACACAGCAGCATTCGGGGTTTTTTGGGTTCCCAGCACGAAAGGCTGACAAACCAGAAGGAATCAGACATCTGATCTGGATTGACTCATTTTTTGATGAATTTTGCCGTTGTCTCAGAGGAGCAGCAAATCCTCCATCTTCTCGCCGCTACCCCAGAACCGGAAAATAAGACAGAGAACTTAAGAACTGCTTAAGAACTTCCCAGAGAGTCTCTATTGAAGTTTGTGGATTGTTATTAGTAAACTAAAGGTGATCCACGGGCATTGTTGGATCCATAGAAGATTTCTACAAGAATAGTGTCAACCCCTAACCCCCAACATTTGTCCCTTAGACTATCCATGATTGACCTCTCCAGGTTCTTAAGAGGTCAGTAAGGGGCATACATAAATGCACTAGTCTGCCTTTCGTCCCCTGTCCAATTGTCTTTCCTTTATCTCATATATCATATATATTTTCTTCCTTTCATATATCTTCTCCTCTATTTTTATATATTTTCTTTATATATATTACTACATGTCTATTCTCTTCTATGTGTATTGTGTATTGTGTATTGGTCTATGTGTATTGTGTAAAGTGTATTGTGTATTGGACTAAATAAATAAAAAAATAAAATAAAATAAAATAAAATAAAATAAAATAAAATAAAATAAAATAAAATAAAATAAAATAAAATAAAATAAAATAAAATAAAATAAAATAAAATAAAATAAAATAAAATAAAATAAAATAAAATAAAATAAAATAAAATAAAATAAAATAAAATAAAATAAAATAAAATAAAATAAAATAAAATAAAATAAAATAAAATAAAATAAAATAAAATAAAATAAAATAAAATAAAATAAAATAAAATAAAATAAAATAAAATAAAATAAAATAAAATAAAATAAAATAAAATAAAATAAAATAAAATAAAATAAAATAATGGCCTATGGTGCTGGAGAAGACTCCAGTGAGTCCCTTGGATTGCAAGGTGATCAAAGTGGTCCATCTTAGAGAAGATAGACCCTAACTGCTCTTTAGGCCAGATCCTGAAGATGAATCTCAAATACTTTGGCCACCTAATGAGAAGAAAGGATTCACTGGAGCATAGCCTAATACTGGGAAAGACTGAAGGCAAAAGAAGAAAGGGACAACAGAGAATGAGGTGGTTTGATGGAGTCACCGAAACTGTAGGTGTGAGCTTAAATGGGCTCCAGTGGATGGTAGAAAACAGGAAGGCCCGGAGGAATGTTGTCCATGGGGAAATGAAAGATTGGATACAACTTTGCAACTAACAACATTTTTTTTAAATCTACCACTGTTTGAATAATTTTTAAGACCAAATTTAAATTGAAGATAAAAGTGTTCAAAAATCCATTAAAAGGAACACCAGCAATCTTAAAAATGTCTGTCAACATTTGCCATCTCAACAGACATTTAAATTACCTTATTGTTATTTTGTCCCCCTGATTATACAATATTTCTATTTAACTTACAGATCCTACTTGTAAACGCCTATCAAAACATATATTAATAACACACCTTAATATTTTAATTTTTTCCGATGCTCAGGTATCTAACTCAGTTATATAGATGTGAAATGGAAAATTGATGATGAAGAGGAGGAGAGGAGGAGGAGGAGGAGATGATGATGGATGGATGGATGGATGGATGGATAATGAGGATAATAAGGATGATGTGAAATAATTTAATCAAAATAGAGCTGGAAGAAACATTGTAGGGTTCCTAGTCCAACCCCCTGCTGAAGCAGGAGACTCTATATCATTTCAAACAGGTGGCTGGTCCAGTCTTTCTTAAACACATCTAGTGATGAGGCATCTACAACTTCTGAAGGAAAGCTGTCCCAAAGTTTAATTGTCTTCACTGTAAATTTTCTCCTTAATTCCAGTTTGCTTCTCTCATAGATTAGTTTCCATCCATTGTTTCTTGTCTTGCCTTCTGGTGTTTTGGAAAATAGGTTGTTCCCTTCTTTTTTGTGGTAGCCACTGAAAAACAGTGGAATACTGGAAAACCTATCATATATTCTCTATCCCTGATGCCAAACCTATAGCACGTATGCCACAGGTGGCACATGGAGCCATATTGGAAGGCACAGAAGGTGTTGCCCCGTGTCAGCTCTGGTGCACAAGTACACACTGGCCAGCTAATTTTAAGTTTCGGGGAAAGGTTGTTTCACCCTCCAGACTCTCCAGGGAAGCTTTCCTGGAGCCCCAGAGGCAAAAAATAAATAAATCACCCAACAGTCAAACCGGAAGTTCGGAAAAATGCACTTCCGGTTTGTCTGTTGGGTGATATCTTTAACCTCCGGGCAGTGGTGGGCTCCTACCAATGAGGTCCTTAATCCCGCACTGGTAGGAACCCACTGATTATGCAATTTTGGGAGATTCCCCCCCCCCAGCATCTGCATTTCGGAATAAGCCTTCCCACCCACCCTCATCTTAATGCTGACTTTTATTCTTCATCTGAAGCACAGCTGAGAAGCTCCTTCTCAGGAGACACTGGAAAAAAATCACGGAAAATTTCATCATCAGTGGGTTCCTACCAATACGGCTCTCTGGACTGCACTGGTAGGAACCCACCATTGCTTCCAGGGCTTCAGAAAGGCCTGTGCACATGTGTGGGAGGCAATGCAGGGTGGCAAACATGCATAGGGGGGAGGAAAGGGGGTGGGCACATGAATGCATGCTAGCACACCAAAACACAGTCTTTTGGCAAACGAAACAAAAAAGGTTTGCCATCATTGCCCTAATCCTTCTTTTATCTGGACTGGCCATACCAAATTTGCACTTTTTCCAAAATCTCAACATTGTTTTTGTAATGTGCTGACCCAAATTGGATGCAATATTACTGGTGTGGTCTTATTAAGGCTTTATAGAGTAGTGTAATACTTCATGTGATTTTGATTCTATGTGTCTGTTTTATACAATAAAGGGTTGTATTAGCTTTCTTGGCTGTTGCTGCATACTGCTGGTTCATATTTAAGTGATCATCCACTAGGACTCCAAAGTCCACTTCATAATTATTGTTTTTGAGCCAAGTTTTGCCTAATCTCTACTTGTACTTTTATTTTTCTTCTACTTAGCTATAAAACTTCTTTTTCCACATTAAATTTCATGTGGTTGGATAGTGCCCATTGTTCAAATTTCTCAAGATATTTCTGAATCCTGAGCTTGTCTTGTAGGGTGTTGGCTATTCCTGTCAGCTTAGTGTCATCTGAAAATGTGATGATTTACCCTTCTATTCCTTCATCTAAGTCACTTATGAAGATATTGAAGAGTAGTATAAAAGAACATACACAAAAGTATGGACTTTTCTAGGGCACCGAACTCTAGATTTCCCAAGAACAGGTTACATTCTATTATTACTAATTCTGAAATCTAAATTAGTAATATTGCATAGAATATTTCTTATGAATTATGTAATCCATCCAGAAAAGACAAATACCACAAGTTAGGGATAGTGGATCCTTATATGATGGAAAGCCCATTGTAGTTATTATTGTTTGCCTAAGTAGGATTGTAAAATACATTTGGCATACATGATAAATGGCTGGTGGACTTAGTGTATAATAAACAGTGCAGATCTGGCATATGCATTGAAGTTGTTCCAATGCACAAATTTAATAATGCTATCTTAAAACAATATGGCATTTAATCTCTTATTGTATGTTTTCCAAAAGTATTCCAAAAAGAGACAGTAGCTCTATAAACAAACGTAGGAGTACAAAAAAATAAAAGTTATCTCTCTTTCTCTCTCCCCCCCCCCCTACACCATAGGAAATATGTATATATTTCCTGTAAAACAAATTGAAACAATTGTAGCACAATAATGATTTTGTTACAAATTAGAACATTTGTAACAGACTATTGTTGTAATTTGTTACAGAAATCAATTGGGAAATGTGTAAAAGTAGATTTTAATAAACCTTATAAAGTTTGCAAAGTTAAAATTGGTAGATCAAAACTCTGACGGGAAACCATTTGCAAAGAATGTATGACTAATTGGTGTTGTGATTGGCTTGCAGGCAGTGTGGGATTTTATCTTATCAAGTTGGTCTCACCCCTGGATTTTGGAGTTGAAAGCCTTTGTTTTTGGTTTGCGTTTGTGTAGTTCAAAAAATGTTTTTGTAAATAGACTCTTGTTCCTTTTGAAACCTTTATTTTTGAGTTTTAATTTGGGGCTAATTACCAGGGGCCATATGGGCATGGTCGGCCTGTGTGGCTGTAGGAGGAGTAAGACAGTGAGCCGGATGAGGAGGGAGAATCTGGGTGTAAGGAACCTACAGAGATTATGGAACCCCCAACTGGCAATTTGCAGCCCCCAACTGGGGATTTGCCAGTGTCTGAGAAGGAGGAGGAAGAGGAGATAAGGGACCCGATTCTGAATGTATGGGTAAGAAGGATGCAGAGGAGACAGGAACAGTTAGAAAAGCTCAGAAAGAGGAAGTGATATACTCTCTGCACTTGAAAGATGTTCTTTGCAAAAAGCCAGTGTTTGTGCCTCCAGAAGAAAAGAGCCTGTGGAGAGTGTTTTTGCCTGATAAACCTTGATACCAGTACATTTATAGAGTTAATTTCTTGTAAGTAGACTTTGGCTGAGAAGCAACTGTGTGGGATTTTATCTTATCAAGTTGGTCTCACCCCTGGATTTTGGTAGTTGAAAGCCTTTGTTTTGGTTTGCGTTTGTGCAGTTCAAAAATGTTTTTGTAAATAGGCTCTTGTTTCTTTTGAAACCTTTATGTTTGAGTTTTAATTTGGGACTAATTACCAGCTGGCAAGACAAAACAATTGGTAGATGACTTTTTAGTATAACTTGGTGTAAACTAGTTCAAACTAAAACTCTATTAAATTCAGAATGTTTTATTTACGTCCAAGTATTTACTAGGAACTCAACATTTATTCCAAAAACTAATATGAATACAAAATAGGACTCTATAACTGCTTGCATCTCTGCAGTGGAAGAAATGGTAAAGAGTTGAGACTGTGATAATGTCAAGAACATCCAAGAATATGGAGACCATGACTTCTTCTAAGCTATGCCTGTGCCATATACACTTCAAGAAAGACTAACATTTATCATTCATGAAATGTCAAATTGCTTGAGGCAACATTGAGAAGTAAGTTGCTTACATGGAATAAGAATCAGTATTTACCTACAGAATATGACTCAAAATATATCTCCTTGCTCTCCATAATAGTTACAATAATAAAAATATCTCACTGTAAGGATTCCAAGTAACACCTCCCAACAAAAGAAAACTTTGAGGCTTGAGTTTCTTCTTCAAAGTTCCATTTTATTAGAGATGTCATATCGGAACATCTGGGAAAATCTGAAAGCTTCCGGGTTTTCCCCACCCAAAAGAAAGTCCAAGTCCCTGCCCTAGCACCCACAGGTCCATCACATGAACCAATAAATGCACTGTTCCAACTGAAGAGATTTTCCAGTCACATCCTTCCAGGTGCATGGCAGAGTGGCCTTGACTCTTGGAGAAAGTAGTGTTATTTTGACTGTATATTCCATACAATCCTCCCTCCCAGTTTCCCACAGAAGTAAATGTGGCAGGCCTGAATATCCAATGCCCAAGATGACCTCCAGGCCTGACACTCACTCTGTGAACAGGCTATTATTTTGAAATAAAGGTTGAGGAAATGTTACATGTATATTTGAATAATTGAAAAGTATATTTGAATAATTAATTTCATTATCTTATATCTTGAATAAAAATGGTTAGATAAAGTTCAAATGTTTTTTTTTAAAAAACCCTAAAATTAACATTAGACCTGCTCAGGTGATCACAACAATGGAAAGCCTTTTGTTATTCAGTAGGCTGAAAGAGAAATCCATGCGACTCAGACAAAATAATCACTAGGGGTGAGCAAATCAGGTCCAATTCAAATAAAACATTTAACATGATTCAGAACATTGATCTGATTTGATTTGGTTTGAAGCTATAAAGATCTCCACATTGAACTTTAATTGGGATTACTAAAGCATGTGTACAATGCAGAAAGAGACATTGATACAGTTTAAATTTGGATGTGTTCATTTTGATTCAATAAATGAAACTAATCTGTAAATTTGTTATGTTGGATCAACATAACAAATTGGATCCAAATCAAGTGATTTTTTGTGTGTGTATTTATACTGATCTTATTCTACAAGAGAATCTGTCAAAATTGCAGAACTGGCTGTGAGAATTCCAGCAAACAATCTGAACCCAGATGTTATTGGTTTTATGTTTTGTTTTGAACAACAACTTCAACAACAAAGCTCCATAGAGCGAAATTTTGCATTCTTGACTGTATTTTTGCATCTGCTTCCAATTCAGCTTTCTCAGGAAAAGCCTAACATTGGAGAAAATAAAATATCAGTACTGATAATGTTATGTAGGTTGGGTAATGAAATGTCTGCAAAAAAGCAGGCTCAGGGAGCACCAAACTCAGAGAAAATTAATTTAAATATGATGTGGATTGATTACAAAAAAGCATTTGTCTCTTTGCCCCACAGCTGGATTAACACCTGTCTGGGAAATTTTGGAATCAGCAAAAATATCTGTACATTTTTTAAAGCAAAAATTGAAAAATGGAAAACATTTCTAATAGCAATAGGGTGAACAATGGTGAAGTCAACATCAGATGAGAGATCTTCCAGAAATCTTAAACATTCACCATTACTGTTCAATATTGCATTAATTCCACTGACATTAATCCACGAAACACAAAACTGGGATACCAAATCTCAAGCTAATATGACAAGTTAAATCATCTATATGGATGACTTATAAATGTATGCAAAAAGCCCCACTGAACTTAAATCAATAGTCAACAGAGTTCAACTTTCAGAAGTGACATCAAAATGAACTTTGGACTTGAAAAAATGTGCTATATAATTCATGCAGCAAGGAAAAATTTAAAAAATAGAAGGAATAAAACTGGGAAATGGAAGCATAATGAAAGCATTAGCAAAGGATGATGGTTACAAATACCTAGGCATTTTGGAAGCAGAAGGGTCCGCAAAATGTTAAAATCAAAGCTGAATGCTGGAAACATAATTAAAGCCATAAATACATGGGCAGTGCAAGTAATATGCTACTCAGCTGGAATCATCAACTGGACTATGTCTGAACTGGAAAACCTGAACTGAAAAACTCATAAACCCTTGAACATGTACCACTCTTTACATCCACAAAGTGACACCAATACCTGCCAAGAAGAATAGAAGGAAGAGGGCTATTGCCAATCCATCAAACTGTACAAGAAGAAAAAATGAAGTTTGAATGATTATATGAACTAAAGTACAGAAAAATTGTTGCAGGCTGCAAAAATGGAGAACATTTTAAAAACAACAGAAACATATAATATAATAAAGAAAAACAGCTCGATGACAGATTGAATAGATGGAAAACCAAGCTTTGCATGGGCAGCACTTGAAAAATTGAAGGAAAATATGATGACAACCTTACATGGGCATGGCTTAAAATGGGAACCATCAGGAAAGAGATGGAAGGTTTAATACTTGCTGCTCAAGAACAAGCACTACAAATTACAGTAATGCCATGAAAATGAAGATACAAAAATCCACTGACAATTGAAACTGCTGATTTTGCAATGGCAAAGTTGAAACTGTTTCACATTTAATATTAATATTTTTGAAGTACAATGTTATATTGGAACACTGCTTTCTAGTCCTTCTTTTCATTAAACTAGACAAAAATAAATAAATACACAAACAAACAAATAAACAAATGTTTTAGCCTCCCCTTAATCATCTTTGTTTCTCTTTTCTGCACTCTATCTAGTGTCTTCACATCATTTTTTCATCGTGGTGCGGTATTCCAAGTGTGGTCTTATCAAAGCGTTATAAAGAGGTATTTACTCTTCATATGATCTTAATTATTATTATTAATTCTATCCCTCTGTTTATGTAACCTAGAATTCTGTTGGCTTTTTTGGCAGCAGCTCTACACTACTGGTGCATATTTAAATGGTTGTCCATTAGGACTCCAAGATCCCTCTGTTACTACTATTTTTTTGTTAACTTTCATTCTGTTTTTCAATCAACATTTTTTTTTGAAAAATCATTTTATTATTATTTTAGCTTGTTTTTCTCATAATCTTGATTGTTTTAAAACTGCAGGTTTATATTATATTTCTTTAAATGGAGGGAGATATTTGTTAATACTTTCTGCCATTTCACAGTATATGTGGTTTATAAAGGCTCAAAGACTCTAGACCTATCCCACCTCTCAAAGGACCCAACAACAAAGAATACCATGATGTTTCATCCAAAGCCAAGTTCCTCAACTCTTTCTTTGGCTCTGTCTTTGTTAACAGCAATGACTCATCCCCCAATTTCATCAATCGCACCTCAAGCTCCCTCAACGACTTAACCCAAGTAGACTTCACTGAAGACCGAGTTGAAAAAGCATTACGTGACCTTAAACCTTCTCTATCAGTCGGACCAGATGGTCTATCTGCTTACTTCCTAAAAAAGCTCTCTTCTGCCATAGCTGAAACACTAAGCATAATTTTTGAAAAATCCTTCAGAACCAGCACACTTCCTAAGCTATGGTCAAAAGCAATGGTCATCCCCATCTTCAAAAAAGGAGACCCCTCTCTTGTAGATAACTACAGACCAATTTCACTATGTTGCGTCCCATGCAAAGTCATGGAATCAATTATAAACAAATCAGTTACTCTCCATCTAGAAACTAATAATTTGCTCTCTAACAAACAATTTGGTTTCAGAAAAAAACTATCCTGCAACCTGCAGCTCCTCCACTGCAAAAATATATGGACAACTCATCTAGATCAAGGGAAATCTACAGATGCAATTTATATTGACTTCTGCAAAGCTTTTGATTCAGTGGTCCACGACAAACTACTCCTAAAACTCAAATCCTATGGCATCTCAGGATCCCTCCATAGCTGGATTACAGCATTCCTGTCAAAGAGACAACAAGTGGTCAAAATAGGAAGCACCATATCCACCCCCCGTCCCAGTTAAAAGCGGTGTTCCCCAAGGTAGGGTACTGGGACCAATACTCTTCATTCTCTACATCAATGACCTTTGCGATTACATCACAAGCAACTGTGTCCTCTTCGCCGATGATGTAAAACTCTGCAACACCACCGATAACACAACTACTCTCCAAAAAAGACCTTGACGCTGTTTCTGAGTGGTCTAACACATGGCAACTCCAAATCTCAACTAGCAAATGCGCTGTCCTACATTGGGAAGAAGAATCTGAACTCCAAATACGAACTGAATGATCAAATTATCACAGATAATCCCCACTCGGTTAAAGACCTTGGTATACTAATAACAAAAGATTTAAGTGCCAAAGCCCACTGCAACAATATAGCCAAGAAGGCTTCAAGAGTTGTAAACCTAATCCTACGTAGCTTCTGCTCTGGCAATCTCACAGTACTTACCAGAGCTTACAAAACTTTTGCCAGACCCATCCTCGAATACAGCTCATCTGTTTGGAACCCATATTGCATCTCAGACATTAACACCCTTGAAAATGTCCAAAGTTACTTCACCAGAAGAGCCCTTCACTCCTCCACTCGAAATAGAATACCCTATGAGACTAGACTTTCAATCCTGGGCCTAGAAAGTTTAGAACTAAGACGCCTTAAACAAGATCTAAGTATTGCCCAAAAGATCATATGCTGCAATGTCCTGCCTGTCGGCGACTACTTCAGCTTCAACCACAACAACACAAGAGCACACAACATATTTAAACTTAATATTAACTGCTCCAAACTTGACTGTAAAAAATATGACTTCAGTAACCAAGTTGTTGAAGCGTGGAACTCATTACCGGACTCCATAGTGTCATCCTCAAACCCCCAACACTTTACCCTTAGATTATCTACAGTTGACCTATCCAGATTCCTAAGAGGTCAGTAAGGGGTGAGTTCAAGTGCACTAGTGTGCCTTTCGTCCCCTGTCCTATTACTCTCCTATATCTCCTATACTTTTCTTCTATTCCTATATCTCTTCTTCTATTCTTTCATTGATATGTTCTATTACTATACCTTCTTTTCTATTATTTCTTAGATATATTTTACTATGAATATCTCTTCTATAACCTTCATCATGTATTTTACTATGTGTATATAGATATATACCCACTAAAACCCTCATTGTGTATTGGACAAAATAATAAATAAATAAATTAAATAAATAAATAAATAAAATAATAAAGTGGACAAGGAAAGCAATAGAAGACATGGAAAGAAGACATGGAAAAAGTTCAAATGTAAAGGCTTTT
Source organism: Erythrolamprus reginae (assembly GCF_031021105.1). NCBI lineage: Eukaryota > Metazoa > Chordata > Lepidosauria > Squamata > Dipsadidae > Erythrolamprus > Erythrolamprus reginae. Next base: position 105,406,438 of record NC_091952.1, on the reverse strand, counting down.
CCTCCCAATGATTCTAATCTAATAAATTATTAGATAGATTATTTTTCATTTCCTTCACATTAGTTTATTTCTTTTAAAAACAACTTTTTTTTAGAATAGTGACTCACAATGCAGGGGGCAGGGGAAGATCTAATTGAGTACTAATTGATGAGCAACACAAAAATACACTATTAAGCACAGCTAATGTATTAAATTAAAATATTATGGGAATTTTTTTCTAGTAATACATTTCCCCCTCTTTCTCTGTTTTCCTCAACTGCTGACTACAACCTATATATTTATACTTTACATTAAACATTTGAGTAAATATAGTTTTGTGTGGGTTTGTGTATATGTTCATGCATCCACCATATCAGAAAAATGCTTCTGTTGTAACATTTCCAACATTTATTGTTATACAATTTGCCTGACTTGATAATTATTGATGGAATTATGTAACATTTATAAAACAGTTTATACAAATTATCCCTTAATTTGTAATTTAGAATAAATTTTATCATTTTTTCTCTAGAGATTATCCAACTATTACACTGTGATAATTTTGTGTTTTAAGTTTCGCAACCACTTTACCAGTTCAGCATGAGTTCTGTTTCCTTGTCAATTTTCAGCAACAACTTGCACATATTCGATGTCCTACCTAATATGTCATTTTGGTTTTGTATAAGTCAACACTCTTAAAGTCTTTCCATTATTATTATTCATATGGCTCCTTCATGTTTTATGAATCAATGTGTTACATTGCAACCGCACGAATCCCAGCAACCGGTTAGGTCCCACAGAGTTGGACTTCTCCAGGTCCCATCAACTAAACAATGTTGTTTGGCAGGACCCAGGGGAAGAGCCTTCTCTGTGGTGGCCCTGACCCTCTGGAACCAGCTCCCCCCGGAGATTAGAACTGCCCCCACCCTCCTTGCCTTTTGTAAACTCCTTAAAACCCACCTCTGCCATCAGGCATGGGGGAATTGAGACATCTCCCCCGGGCCTAAACAGTTTATGCATGGTATGTTTGCTTTTAATAAGGGGGTTTAGTGTTTTTAAATTATTAGATTTGTTGGACATTGTTTTATTGTTGATGTGAGCCGCCCTGAGTCTCCGGAGGGGCGGCATACAAATCTAATAAATAAATAAATAAACTAGTAGTGAACCTTTGTGTTTTATCAATTTCAACCCTCATTATAAAACAGATTGAATACTATCGTTTCATTCTGAATATTTTGTGAGGCTTAATGTGTCATAATAAGGTATTGAGCGTGCACAGAAATGACTTTCAGTCAAAGAAGAGAATAGCTTTTATGACAACATTTATTCTTTGCTAAGAAAGTGTTTGAATAATAAAAGATAGCTTAGCTTCCTGGAGTTAATTTGGAGCTACTTGCTATCCCCCTCTGCTTTTTTAAAGAAAAAAAGTCATTCATTGTCAAATGCAAGCAAGAGAATAAAGCTGGGAACAACTGTAGTGAGAAAGAATTTCAACTAGTCTTAAAATTTGCTGATACTGTTACTACACAGAGAAATGTGTTTTGCTACAAAGAAATGTATAAATCAGCATCAGATAATTTGCCAATCTACAGCAGCTCCAGATAATCCCAAATCAACTAATTCATCAGCATTATTTGACAAGCAAAGAGTAGCCATAATTGTATGATATATAGATGAAGGAATGTGAAGATATGGAGCACCTTCTCCCAGAGCTTGAAGAAGATGGAATGCTTTTATACCCTGAAAGGAGGTGTGTATACCTTTTTAGTGATAGCTATTACTCCTCATAAAAGCTATACAAAAACCCAACAGCAGGAATAGTTTTTCCAAGGAATTCAGGATGAGACAAGATATCTCAGATTTTGTCCAGATGAACCAATGGAATGTCAGCTGCAGGAAACCGCCAAGAATCACTCGAGGCTGGTCAAACATATAGACATCAGCAGAACAGCTGGAACAGTCAGAAGTTGATCTATGCCCTCAAGCCCTGAGACTCAGTGAGCAGAGAGGAGAATGTAGAAAAGATGCTCGTAAGGCTCTGTTCCAAACATGGAGTAACATTAGACAGCATAATTTAAGAGGAGCCCTCAGCCATGTTTCTCTGTTAGAAACATCTATCTGACCTCCTCTGACTTGTTGCCCCATTTTATACCCTACTACTTTTGTAAATTAAAAAAACAATGGAAGCCTGATTTTTGGACTAGTTAATGAATCAGGTTTGGCTTTGTATCAACTTTTGATTTAATTTTGACATCTCTTCTGCATGTTCCTGTTCAAAGCAAAACTAAACAGATTAGCTTTGTTTCCAAAAAACTCTGTCTTGATCTTCAGTACACTCCTTCTCTAATCTTAAATAAATTATTGTAATCACCAGGAACTGTGGATTTAGTTATCCATCAACATTCTCAACTGTGCTCTAAATCCAGATCTCTTGCCTAACATCCACATCCTAGATGGGCAAAATATTTTTAATTAAATCTATGTCTAATGACACTATTTTTTTTACTTCTGTTCTTCAGCTTGACCTTCCTCCCTTGCTCTTCTTATCACTTTTCCCCCGCTAGGCATCTACTGGGCTTCTTCTGTTTTTATGGTTAAAAATGCTAACATCCTAGTGATATCTATTTTCTTTCTCACTTTCTTTATAAAATAATTTTCCTTCATATATCAACTCTTTTAAAAAGTAACAATCTTGTAGACAGTAAATGAGAGTAGAAGCCATGTATTCCTATAGGTGTTTCCTCTCTCATCCATCCATCTATCTACCAGCTGTCAAAATACAAGTATACCAGTCCCAAGAGAACCAAGTAAAAACACTCACAAGCACACAGATGGAATTATATGTTAATTTGATAAAGCAAAGCTCTGAAAGCCGAAATTGCAGTACGTAATCCAAAATCAAGGAATACTCCTTTTTCCATACTGATGAAATGTTAATCTCATGAACACACGCATTCATTAATTCACACCTTAACTTTTTTTTTTTTGGGGGGGGGGGAAGAGAGAGACATTCACACAGCTTTATTACATGTCAATGTTCAACAAATACTGCTTCTATTGATTCATAAAGCTTTGGAAAGTGTAATCTACCAGTATTAATAATACATAATACCCCAGATAAGCAAAGCCTATGATGAGGTTTGCTCAGTTATACCTGATGCTATCTATACATGTAATGGTTTATGAAACCAAAATGGTTGCCATGGAATATTTAGAATCTGAAGGGAAATGTCAAAAGTTCATCAGTCACATATTGCCATCAGGTGTCTCACATTTTCTTAATCCCCATCCTATGTCCAGAAGTCTAACATCTCCCAAAAGAGAGCATAAGGTCTCCTCCTCAGTTTCATTTTGACACTATCTGAGAGATCCAGTAAGACCACAGCTGTCCCAAGATATAGAGTCTAAACATTGTAGGAGAATGTCAGACTTATCTCTTTTTTGCAGTTGACTTTTTCAGAAGATATAAAATGGACTTTGGTAAATAGCCAACCTATTAGTGCCTCATTCTTAGATCTTCTAGTCTTTATCCCACCACAGAGGATCATAACTTTAATAGATCGGTACAGGAATACTGTTTACTTTTTTGTACTAGAATTCTTAACTGAATGCACAATGAACTCTGATGTCTGTGTATATCTATCAGAAGTAATATATTCCAAACATGCAGTGAATTAATAAACATATTCACAGCATCAAAACTAATCTGCTTTCTTGAGATCATCCTATTTTTGTCTCCTGTCCCAAAGCCAGGTATTCCTAGGGGTTTTTTTTTTGCAAGCTATTTATGAAGAACTCTTTTTTTTATTATTATGTTTTTTTTCAGCTAGCTTACATGTTAAATTAGAATTAATGTCCCAATATTGAGCTATAAAAGAAAGAAATACTTTTTAAAGATGCTATTTTAGTGCCTAGCTGTTTAGATTTTACTTATGTGACTGAATATGCAGAAATAAAAGTATTCTGTTTTAGTACTTCCAGATTGCCTTGGTTGTAAGATTCATAGGGAGAAAATTACAATGAAGAGAAATTGCTACAGGAGTTTATGCAACTGCAGTCTTTTCTGCAGGGCTTAGTTCAAGCAGTCTGAGGGGAGAAAGCCCCTTGATCTGCACGCTTTCTCTATTCTGCTGTCGTTGAAAACCCAGCTCTCCAGAGATTACCTTGGATATTCTCTGCTGCTGTATATTCACAATTTCTTTGCCGGCATATTTGCTCCTCTTTGAATGTCGCCGTTGGAACACAAATCTCCAAGCATTAACAAAGCTGGATGGATAATAGTAAATCATTGGCTTGCAGTCATCAGCATGACATTTCACATCCAGGCAAAAGCAAGACAATCCAAGGCATAGTTGCATTACAGTAACATGTTGCTTTATTGCCTGGATGGCCTTGGCAAATGAGTGCTTATTGCACACATGGGCATTCTGCTTTACTTGAGTCACTAATGGCTTTTATCACTTTTCCCCCCTGTGATTCCCCAATCTATGGCCATGCCTATGCATTTCTGGGGCCTCACTGCTGATAATCTAGGGAGTGAAGGTGAATCTTTTTGGTTCGCATGCCAAATGGGGGGGGGGGGGTGTGGGTATGCTAGCACGCGTGCACATGCCCACACCATTTCTCTCTCCTCCCATGCATGTGCACTTAAAAAAAAAAATTAAAAAGATATGTCAGTGCCCATGGAGTGGCACCGACCAAACCAGTTCCGTAACATCATCATGATGTTACCAGTGGATCTCTATCACTTCAGGCAAATTGCTCCAAACTGGGAGGAATCTATCTCTGGAATAAGTGTTATATTTTTGCTTCCCTTTGAGTCTGAAGCACTTTTTTTTAATTGCAGCCAAAGCATTTATGCTCTTAGTAGTTAAAAGATAATGCAAGATTATAAAGAAATTTATAATCTGATCCTACATAGCTTCTGCTCCGGCAATCTCACACTACTCACAAGAGCCTACAAAACTTTTGCCAGACCCATCCTTGAATACATCTCATCTGTCTGGAACCCATACCACATCTCGGACATCAACACCCTTGAAAACGTCCAAAGATATTTCACCAGAAGAGCCCTTCACTCCCCCCACTCGAAATAGAATACCCTACGAAAATAGACTAACAATCCTGGGTCTAGAAAGCTTAGAACTACGATGCCTAAAACACGATTTAAGTATTGCCCATAAGATCATATGCTGCAACGTCCTGCAATGACTACTTCAGCTTCAACCACAACAACACAAGAGCACGCAACAGATTCAAAGTTAATATTAACCGCTCCAAACTTGACTGTAAAAAATATGACTTTAACAATCAAGTTGCCGAAGCGTGGAACTCATTACTGGACTCTACAGTGTCAACCCGTAACCCCCAACATTTCTCCCTTAGACTATCCACGATTGACCTCTCCAGGTTTCTAAGAGGTCAGTATGGGGTGTACATAAGTGCACTAGTGTCCAATTGTCTTTCCTTTACCCCATATATCATATATATTTTCTTCCTTTCATATATCTTCTCCTCTATTTTTACATATTATCTTTATATATATTACTTCATGTCTATTCTCTTCCATATGTATTGTGTATTAGACAACTGAATAACTAAAATAAAATAAAATAAATAAACACTTATTTATCTTTCTATTTACTGGTGTGCTCAGCCAGTGCACCAATACAAGCAATTTCTAGCTCTATAAGTCACAATCAATTTTAAAAAGTAAGAAAATCTCTCAAAAATGCATTGTTTCACTTCTTTTTAGCCGCCCTGAGCCCCATGGGATTGGGCGGCATAGGAGTCGAATCATATAAATAAATAAATTTTGTTATCAGGTTGGTCTTTCCTTTTTTACCTGTATTTCTGTTCTTGCACAAAATCATATTGCAAAAGATATTGCATGTATACTAAGCTGACAGAGGCCTGCCTGCTTATAGAAAGTCATTTGAGAGTTAATACTGAATCTAACAGCAGAGAAGTCAAATGCAAGTCAGTAAATCTCATAACATGTTGGCTGCAGACAAATAGATAAGCATAACATTTTCAAAATGTTTTTCTTTCTGCATTCCTGTGCCGCCACAATTGCACATGCTAAGACAACAAAGGCAATAATATTGAAATGCTGACATTTTGTAAATGGGAGGATTCAGCTGATTGCTAAAGTGTCATTAAGTTGTAACACTCTGTGATTGTGTTGGAACTGAAGGATGGTTTAATCATTGTCAACACTGTGCATACAGAAAGACAATATAATGCTCAATTACTTTAGCCATAACAGCCTTGCATTAAGTTCAAGAGAGATTCTAGTGCTAACAAAAATATTGGCACCTAACGTACTTTCAGTTAGATTGGAAATAGCAGTGATTCCTGCAAAAAAAGTGGAATGAAATGGAAAGGTTCACCAAGATCACTTGTAGTATTGTCCATTTTTATTCTCATGCACCTTCAAAAGTTCCACTTCCTTCTGGTCTTCTGGGGAAACAGGGTAATCACGAGGAACTCTACAGTAATTGCTAAATGCTTCAGAATTATTGCAGCAGCTGAACAAAATGCATCTTGCTTCAGCACCTTCACAATTAGCCTATGACTGAGACAGAATAGTGGATAAACCTCCACTATTGGCCATTTTTATCCAGCAGTTTGTACTCTTCAGGAAAGGTTTATGTTGGAATATAAAGAATGGAAATAATCATCTGTCTATTTGGCTTTGCACTATTTGTGAACTCCCTTCTTTTCACCAATATCAAATCTAGCATATGGTAGAAGAGATAGGAAGGGAGTGGGAGTGTGTGTGTGTGGAGAGAGAGAGAGAGAGAGAGAGAGAGGGAGGGAGGGAAGGAGGGAGAGAGAGAGAAAGAAAGAGAAAGAGAGAGGGAGAAAGAAAGAGAGAGAGAGAGAGAGAGAGGAAGGGAGAGAGAAGGCAGAGGACATCAGTCAATATATTACTGTTTCAGATTGCCTTCTCTCTGTCTGAAACAGTAATATATTGACTGATGTCCTCTGAGACAATACAGAACAGACAGAAATGATAAAAGATGTCAGATATGGATTCAAGGAGTTAATTAGTCAAACCCTACAAATAGCTGTTTGTTTGAAGCAGGATTAGGCAGCGTGAAATATTCCAAACGTTACTGAACTATAATTGCATCCTTAGAAAGCATTCCCAGTGTTGAAGAATTATACAATATTTTGAATACAAAAAATATTATTTCTTTTCTTACATGGATACTAGTAAGGGTGGGCTTGTGTAAAGCCATGTTGGAATCTAAATATAATAATATGCAGCATTTCTTAATAATTAAATATATGAGAAAACAAAGAGGCTCCATGACTTTTACTTAGTTAAGTGCATCCCAAGGAAACCAGTGTGAGATTCATAAGTTGTACTCATTGTAATTTATTTCATTTTACATAATGTATGAACTCTTCAGCTATTAGAGTTCATCCTTTATGGTTTATAACTTGGTATACCTTATGAACTGCTGCTTACTCTATCAAATCTGTTTTAACCAAGCATGGCATAATATGTAAATCTCAGTCATGTTCATATCAGCTTCATTGTGATTTTTAAAAACTGACTAATCTGTGTCCTTAGTACATATGTACATACGTATATATAAGAATTAAAATTTCTTAAACCATTTTGCCTGCTCTTAAATAGAATCACACCTGAGTAATTCAAACCATCAACAAGGAAGATTTTTTTTAAAAAATGTAAAAGTTAGAACAAATGAATTCTGTAGTACTTATTTATTGTATTTATTTATTTATTTATTGTTATTTATATGCCGCTCATTCTGAAACGGACTCAGAGCAGTTATAGTACTACCACCATTACCCAAAAATTCAGTATGGATGTGTTCATAAAGTTTCAACAATTGATTGTACAGCTAGCAAATACTAGGATGATTTTTTTAAAGAAAATAAATTAGGATAAAGATGAATTTTTTAAATAAATTTATTTATAATTCAGGTGTTTGGATTAAAATGAGTGATTTTGACTTAGCTTCAGGTGAAGTATTGCTTGTTGCTCTACTATACAATATATATATATATAAACACAACCACCCTGTATCTATTATTTAAGTGTATGTAGAAGTATGTAACGTCTTGCTTAAATCATTACAATTAACTCTATTTTTGTGTTTGATCCAGCTGGTGTGAACTGTAGCAGGTGAGCTGCTAATTGGGGCACCAGGCTGTTTACATATTATAGTTCTGCTGAACCAACTGCACTTAGTTGTAAATTAATTACCAAGATAAGTTTTAAAGTTCTTTTGACATACTAGACAGCCTTAATGTGTCGAAGTAAAGATGAAAAAAAAGTGATAATGGATGAAATCCTCTAATTTTACCAAAATCCATCTGATGTCACAGGTTATGAATAGTGTTGGGCGAACCCAACGAAGTTTGGGTTCGGCAAATTCACTCGAACTTTGCCATAAAGTTCAGGTGAGTTCGCCAAACCGAACCCGAACCTGAACCCAAACCCAAACCCAAACTTTTGCTTGCAGCAAGCTGCTGCGGCGTCCTTTTCTGTAAAAATAAACAAGAAGGTGGGGAATTCCTCACTTCCTTTTGCTTCCTTTTATTTTTACAGAAAAGGATGCCGCAGCAGTGCTGCAAGCAGGGCCGCCATCAGGAATTTTGGGGCCCCATACAGCCTAAGTGTCTGCCCCCCCCCCGTGCCATTTTAAAACTACTTTTTTAAAGTTTTTAAGAAGATGTTAGATAATCATCTGAAAATAGCTGTAAATAAAACCCGATGTTCCCAGAATTAACTTTATTCATAAGATTATGATAGCAACAACTTGACCTTAGTTTTACTGGAACTATAGAATAATCATATAATAACCGCTGATGTTACAGGCCGTATAACTATATAAAGAAGGAACTGTGAGGATAACAGTTCAAAAGGGACGGGGTGGTGTTTGTTATGTTGTATTGTTTTGTTGCTTGTCTTATAAAATGCAAATACAAAATTTAAACAAACAAATAAGTATATTGTAAAATGATAGATTATGTACTATCTTATTTTTTTAATGTTTACATAATAACTACTTTTTTAAAAAAAATCATCTGTCTGAAGTAGTGTAGGATTCCTGTCTAAGCAGGGGGTTGGACTAGAAGACCTCCAAGGTGCCTTCCCACTGTTATTCTATTCTAATTATCCAGGGGGTTGTGTAGTTATCAGTGGTATTAAAATAGGAGCTGTTAAAAAAAACCCAAATACAATTTCATATTGCTTCACATCTCAATATCCTTTTCGATCTAGTTTTTACGCCCATCGGTGAACACAGGTCTGAACGAGCCCGTGGTATCCAAGTTAATTTCAAAGTACACTGCTCAAAAAAAAGTGAAGGGAACACTTAAACAACACAATATAAACTCCAAGTTGTCAATCAGTGTTGCTTCCTAAGTGGACAGTTTGATTTCACAGAAGTTTGATTTACTTGGAGTTATATTGTGTTGTTTAAGTGTTTCCTTTATTTTTTTGAACAGTGTAGATCAGGGGTCCCCAAACTTTTTACACAGGGGGCCAGTTCACTGTCCCTCAGACTGTTGGAGGGCCGGACTATTAAAAAACCGTGTGAACAAATCTCTATGCACACTGCACATACCTTATTTAAAGTAAAAAACAAAATGGGAACAAATACAATATTTAATATTTATTCTTCCTCTTTCTCTCTCTCTCCCTTTCTCTCTGTCCTTCTGTCTTTCTAATTCTCTCTCTCTCTCTTTCTCTGTCCTCTCTTTCTTTCTCTTTCTTTCTTTCTTTCTTTCTCTCTCTTCTCTCTTTCTCTCACTCTCTTTGTATCTCTCCCTCTTTCTCTCTCCCTCTCTCTGTCTCCTCCTTTCTCTCTCTCTCTCCCTTTCTATCTCTCTTCTTCCTTTCTCTCTCCCTCTCTATCTTTCCCTTTCTCTCCCCCCTCTCTCTTTCTTTCTCTCTCTCTTCTCTTTCTTTCTCTCTGTCCCTCTCTTTCTTTCTCTCTGTCCCTTTCTTTCTTTCTCTCTGTCCCTCTTTCTTTCACTCTGTCCCTCTCTTTCTTTCTTTCTTTCTCTCTGTCCCTCTCTTTCTTTCTCTCTGTCCCTCTCTTTCTTTCTCTCTGTCCCTCTTTCTCTCTGTCCCTCTCTTTCTTTCTCTGTACCTCTTTCTTTCTCTCTGTCCCTCTCTTTCTTTCTCTCTGTCCCTCTTTCTTTCTCTCTGTCCCTCTTTCTTTTTCTCTGTCCCTCTCTTTCTTTCTCTCTGTCCCTCTCTTTCTTTCTCTCTGTCCCTCTCTTTCTTTCTCTCTGTCCCTCTTTCTTTCTCTCTGCCCCTCTCTTTCTCTCTGTCTCTCTTTCTTTCTCTCTGTCCCTCTTTCTTTTTCTCTGTCCCTCTCTTTCTTTCTCTCTGTCCCTCTCTTTATTTCTCTCTGTCCCTCTTTATTTCTCTCTGTCCCTCTCTTTCTTTCTCTCTGCCCCTCTCTTTCTCTCTGTCTCTCTGTGGGTGGGTGTATGTGTGAGTGTGCGCGCACGCGCTCCCCGCTGGGCGGTCGCGGGGGTTGTTCCCGTTACTTTGTTGTTGTTATTGCCTTTTTTTTACAGCGAGAAAGAGTTGTGGAGACCTCAGGTGGAAGGAAAGCCGTCTCACCGTCTTTAAATGGCAATTGCGTGTCATCTGAGCATGCTCCTGAGTGGGCCGGCAAGGGATATAGAAAAGGCTGGGACGCAGCGCGGAGCTCTCAAGCGAAAGAGCCGCTGCGGTAGGGGAGTCAGTGGGAGCGTTCAGGACCTACCGCAAGGCGCCAGGTTCCCCTTTCTCCCTCGCCCGCATCCTTGCCGCGGTGACTCACCAGGAGAAGACCCACACGGCTCCTCTGGGGGCCTTGCGGAAGGCGGCAGCGGAAGCCCCCATGGCCGGCGCTGGGTGTGAGGGAGGATGCTTTCTGCGCGGGCGGAGGCCCACCCTCGCCGGAAGAGCTGCCCATCTAGCAGTCCCGCTGCCCCATTGGCTGGCAGGGGATGATGGGCAAGGGACGTCTCGGGGAAGGAGGGCAGGGCGGGAAGGGAAGGAGGGGGCTGGCGGGGGTTTAGGGAAGGGGAGCCGAGGCCAGCCTTGCAGCTCCTCGGCGGGAGGAGTCAAAAGCCACCGGGAGAAGACTGGGCTCAGCAGCAGAAGCGCCGGGCCCGCCCCCCATTATTCAGGCTCTCTTCGGGGTTGGGGAGTTTTTGGCGGGCGCCGGGGCCCGGGCCCCCCCAATTTTCCAATTTGCCTGGGGCCCGGGACAGCAGTCCCAGTAATACCCGTCTATCGGCGGCCCTGGCTGCAAGCAAAAGGAGGTGGGAAATCCCACGAAGGAATTCCGGGGGCGGGGCTTTGACATCACAGAGATGCCTTCCTCCCCGTTTCAGCCAGTCAGGAAGTAGTCTCCGTGACATCAAAGCCCCACCCCCGGAATCCCTTCATGGGATTTCCCACCTCCTTTTGCTTGAAGTGTTGCGATGGGATTCCCCACTCTCCTCCCGGGTGGTGGCATTTCGCAGTGTCCAGCTGAACCCGAACCCGAACTTTTAAAAAAGTTCGGGGTCAGGTTTGGCATGCTGAACACTGCAGAGTTCAGCACAAACCCGAACTTTGCAGGTTCAGTTCGCCTAACACTAGTTATGAAACAATTATCAATAAACTTCAACATTATGATTGAAATTGACTTTCCTCATATTCCCGTGATGATGAACCTATAGCATATATGCCAGAGGTGGCATGCAGCATCCTCTCTGTGGGCACGCAAACCTTTGCCTCAGTTCAGCTCTGCCATGCATGTGCATGCGCCTCCTGGAGGCCAAGTGGTCTTCAGGTGTCTGCCACATATGTGCAAAGGTGGGGTGCATGTGCATGTATGCATACAAGCACAGGGGGCAATGGGCATCCAGGGGGCTATGCATGGGGATGGGGGGAAGCATGGGAGGCCAGGGCACATGCCTGGGGAACATGCACACATTGCATTTTGGGGGTTTAGGCATGCACATGCCTATTCACGCATGGACATGCACTTTGGCCACTCGGTCTGGAATAGATTAGCCATCACTGTCATACTCTATTCTCTCAATGATGCTAATGTTGAAACACATTATAGAAGCAGATAATATTCAGCAACATTTTTATTTTTAGAAAATATACATCTTATTCAATAAGCTCCCGAATATCTACTGAAGCACTCTTCAATCTGGGCATAATTTTGATAGACAGACTTCAATTCTCTACATTCTCAGAAATGGCTACACTGGCTAGTAAACTCTGGAAGTTGAATACCACATATCTTGAGATAATTTCTTCACTAAGACTAAAGTAGTATCATTAATATGAGTAACAAACTAACTTTAGCGCCCAGAATCTGTCTATATATATATATTTCCATTTCATTTTATTGGATTTGTATGCCGCCCCTCGTGTCCTTTTTGGGCCCAAAACTGAAGTGAAGAGAATATTATGAACTGGAGTTTCACACAGCTTCAATCCTGTTGTGAAATTACAAGATATTGAACAGGAGCTATAAATGAACATTACTATTCATTAAATAATATTTGTGGTAAATAGTATATGGGGCAATCAAATAACAAACAGTTAACAATTTATGATGAATTCAAAAGAAAAAAATAAATGAGACTGGTTGTATTTATTTTATTTAGCATATGGCATGAGGCTGGAATGTAAGATTTAAGAAGCAATTAATAATAATTAGCACATTATCCAATTTAATGAGAAAAAGAAAAGGAGTTAAGAGGGTAACACATTCAGCAAAGTTTTCAAGACACCTTTTGATTAATAAAAGAATTTTCAAGGAAGAGTGGCTGAAAAGCATAAAAATACTCTGGAACAAAACAAGAAAGGCTTAAAAGGAGTTCATGGAGCTAATGGTATTACCTTTTGCTAATATTGTTTTGCTACTGTAAATCTGTCATTATTTCACCAAGATGCAGCAATTAGCAAAGCAAATAGGGAATGTTGAAAAGGTTGTTTATTCAATCTTCATTCAGAAAGGGTCATTTTGGTTTTATTTATTCAATTTATTCAATTTGTATGTCACCCAACTCCCTAGGGACTCTTTTATTTTTATTTCTTATTGCTACTAGAATCATTTTCCATAGGGGATTACTGAAACTTGCCTTCGAAGGAGGAAGCTGTTACTGTGGAAGAGAAATGTTCCCCATGATCAGCATTTTTGGACTGCTGGTTTAACCAGAGTATTAAGGTTGTGCAAAAGAGTGAAACAAATTAAGAGTGCACTATGATAGGAAATCAAATAATGTAAATGGTTACTTAAGTAAAGCTCCAGGTAACATTGAGCATGGTTAGCACCATGTTGCCCTTCTGTCCTCAAATTATATTTGGATATCAGCTTTTTTCTTTCTCTATAAAGATTGTGAGAGAAGCTATTAGAGATATATGAAAGCAAATTTAAGTTATATCATGGAAATATATTTTAAATGATTAGGAATCCTTGGGAGATATTTTAAGGACTTTCAGGAAAGTCCAAAAATTGAATAATGTTCAATAACGGTGAACATTATTGTGGTGTAGAATTGCATAAATATAGGAAAAATGCAATAGTGAATAATTCACATTTACTGTGTCCTCAGATCTCATTGATTCCAAGTCATGCATTTGGAGGCAACAGAAGTAGCCGCATGAGATAACCACTTTGATATGTTTGCTAATAGAAGGATGTTATATGTATCCAAGGGCCAGGCATTTTATAGATGAAATGAATTGCAGCCTCGTTATATTATATTAAACACCATAATAAAGCTCATATTGAAATTTATATGTGACTGATTCAGTAGAAGACCTCCTCTTACTGTAATCAGCACTAAACTGAAGGAGCTTGGTTTAGTGGTTGGTGACTTATAAACATTCTTAGCATAGCGAGTGTATTAAGTATTACTTAAAATGGACAAGCTACAAACTGATATCCTATACAAGCAGAAGGACATTTTTGTAAAACTTTATTATAAATAAATCACCATCCAACCATCCAACCATTCACCAATCATACATCAAGCACTTCACTATCTAGACAAATAAACCATTATAGATATTTAAAACTATGACTTTTTAAAAAATCTGACATAATTATTTTTATATACTTAAGAAATATAATATACAGTGGAGAAAAAAAGTATTTAGTCAAACATCAATTGTGCAAGTTCTCCCATTTAAAAAGACGAGAGAGGCCTGTAATACTTATTTTCCACCATAATTTGCAAATAAATTCATTAAAAATCAGACAATGTAATTTTCTGGATGTGTTTTCTCATGTTGTCTCTCATAGTTGGGGGTCTACCTATGGTGTCAATTACAGACCTCTCTTGTCTTTTTAAGTGGGAGAACTTGCAGAATTGGTATCTGACTAAGTACTTCCCCCCCCTTTGTATAATTAAACTAATAAAAGCCTGCACTCAATTTCAAAGCCATTGTTGAAATTGTACCTCATGTATACAATAAAATTGGTTATAAATTCTTTAATATTGGATTGCTAGATAAGAATTTTTAATATAGTTAGATAAATGTCCTATTTATCCTTTATAATATTAATTTCATATATCTTATAATAGGTATTGTATGAAAGAAAATATTCAATAGATTTGTATAGCATATGATATGACATACATGGACTAGCAATATATATTAACAATATATATTTGATAGAATTTGAACAGCATACATTCAGATTACCACATTTATTTTTTAAATGATTATAACTGCTGATAGATTCACAGAAAATTTTTGATAATTATATAGGAGTGCTGTAGGGTACATAAAAGAAACCTCATTGTCTCCTATAAGTGGGACAAAAAGTTTGGGAATAATATAGTTTTGTTCTGCTCATGGTGCTCCTGCTGGAAATTGTAGGTTAGCATCAATCATTGCCAACAATATGGAATGCCTATCATGACATTACATTGACTAAACAAACATTTTGCCCTCTGTTCTATTTAAGTGTAAAGGTCCTCAACTCTTTCTATTGTTCTATTTAAGGCAATGGTTATTTACTCAGCTAAGAATAAAGTTTAAACTAGCAATCACACATACACCTATATGTTTGACATGATCTGTCTGTATGATTCAGAGGTTTCTGTAGATATTAACCTGTTACTAGTTAGCTATCTTTGGGACAGCTCAGTCTTTGTAACTGTGTGCATAAGAAGTTTTCTATAAGAATAAATGCAGCTGTCTGAGCAAGGAGGCTTCTAAGTAGAGAAAGACTTCTGAACACAATGACTTCCCAGAGAGAACTTCTTAGCTTGAAAAAACTTTGCTCAGGAAACATGTCTCCATTTCCATGATTACTACAGGAAAGATCCCAGAAAATTATGTAGGTTGGAATATCACCGAAGACACTGCTAATGGCAAACCTATGCTTAAATTATTCTTTGTCCTCAATTTAACTAGTGTAATTTGTCTTTGTCTCTTAAATTACACCATGCAGTTCTCTCACCACTAGCAGACAATAAAGTGCCCAACAGAAAAGAAACCCATAATGTATTGATGGCAATCTTATCAAAGTTCTTCTTTGTTTGATGACCATTCACCTAAAATTTCGTTGTGTGTCTTTCTTTCTCAAATCTCACATGATCCTAAAATCTTACAATCTTACAATAAACACATTCTAAAGATTTCACTTGAATATAATTTCTGGATAAAAACTCATTAAATTTAATAATTTCATCACTGTTCAGGGTTTTTTTTTTAGAAAAATGAAAAAAATTCAAATGAACTTTTGGAGTTTCATAAATTGATTTATAAGTATCCTTAACATTCCCAATATTATGATATGATGCAATGTGATCGTGTCAGAGCACTAGAAATATATTTGTCAATAAAATAAATATATTTTAATATGAAGTTGATATTTTTGGTATATTCATGTTATTTACAAAGTTTGTTTCATGAGATGTGAGAAATTTATAGTAAAAGTAGTCCCTAACACAGAGAAAATCACTCCTTCATGCTTTACCATATTTTGATGACTTTGCTTGAAAAAATGTAGGGCTGGCTAGCCCGAGTTTAAAAATGACTTTAAATTCAATCCCTTCTGCTAACATCACCAGTGTAGAATGGATAATGTAACTATAGTAGTGTTTAACTTTTAGGGAGAAAAATAGCTGAGAAAGCCAATGACAAGTTAAGATATCTATGATTGGAATATCCAATCTGTTTCACTATAGTAGTAGCATGCATCCTGTCTGTCATTATACATGAGCCGAGAGACCAATTAAATAGAAAATATACAATAAGAATGCATGGACAGCTGTCACAGTTGAGGTGGGATGGAGAATCATTGATGACACTAGAGAATTTAGATGTGATAATGGCAGCTTGGGCATTCACAGGGGAATGTAAGGGTTGCCTATGGCCCATATACCACATGTTCCTAGTTACTGGCTGTGTTTGTTCGTATACATAAACTGTTTTTTGTTAGAAATGAGAAGTTTCTTTCTAGAAGAAAGAAGAGACTTCTATTTCTCCTTTCCCCCCAGAGTATTCAGTTGCAAAAGTTATGTAAGGGCATGGCTTGGGTATCATTTCCTAGTTTAGTATATGGGACAAAAGAATACTGGATGCTGCGTTACCATTTTGTATTCATATTTCATATTCAGTGTCTAGGGCAAAATAAATAAGAAAGCTTCTTTTTATGTGAGAACTACTTCAATTTATTTGCTTGGTTCATTTTCAAAATTTGCTTGTCACCTTTTAAAAGCTGTTCTTTTTTTTTTCAAGACAGCTTACAAAAGTTTCAACTTGCCCTTGAAAATTCTAAATAATTAAAATATGCAACAGAACACAACCTAAGAAGTTAAAACACTAAAAACAGTAATTAAAGTGTTTTAAATGTTTATAAACAGAATTTTTTTGAAGATAAACACGCTAATTGATGAAAATGCCTGAGGGAATAACACTGTCTTTGCTTGCAAGAAGAAAAGACAACAAAATCAGCATGAAATATATCTCTCTGGGAAGAACATTTTAAAGTTGGGGGCTACTACTAACTACACACACACACGCACACACCAAGACTCAGTATGAAAGGCGCCTGGAGCTAAACTGTGAAGATAATCTAATTATGGGCAGGATGTATTAATCAATGAATATTATAAAGGCTTGGCATGATGTATATGTAATGCAAAGAAACAAAGTTTCACTTCAATGAAGCTGTCTAAACTGTTGTTACCTTGGCATGCATGCAAAGTTTTCTCTATTTATGACTCAACTCTTGTACATATTCTGTCCAAACCTTTTTACCAAACATCTTTCTGATCTCTGACTGAAAGAGAGCTTGTCTAACTGCTCTTCTAAACACTTCCATCCTTTTATTTTTTTGTTACTGTATTTCCATTTACTTGCTTTTTTACCTTGTGAGTCTGGGTCAGTTAACATCAAAATCAAATCAAATCATTCAATCTATAAAACTAAATCTCTCTCTCTAGAACTGAATAGCTATTTGGCCCTTCACCAATGGTGAGTTGTAAATGATTTTACTACCGATTCATGCACACGCTCACATGCATGTGTTATGCTTCTGTGCATGTGAAGCATCCCAAGAGGGTGGGCAGAACCTCCCACTGTTAGCGCTACTGGTTCTAAGAACTGTTTGGTTCCCACTGCCTTTCACCAACTGTCCTCTTTAGTAGTCAATGTCTAGAGCTCATAGTTATAGCCGCCCTGAGTCTATGGAGAGGGGGGGCATACAAATCTAATAAATAATAATAATAATAATAATAATAATAATAATAATAATAACAACAACAACAACAACAACAATATCATATCACATTGCTTCTGCTTTCAGAGGGTCTAGGTAGGTAGTACCACGAGCTTCCTACTCAGGGAGGCATTGACCTTAGTCTTGGATAGATAGCTTCTTTTTACTAGAAGACAAGGAATTATATTCATTTCTGAAAAGTTTGCACCATAGCAATTCATTTACTGCTAACCAAAACTAGTTAATTCACCTAATGCTTTCAGTGTTTCTTAGATTTCAACATTTCAGTAAAAAAAATAATAGAAAACCAATGATTCTGTCATAGTCAAAGATGAAAGCAGTATTTAGAGATTAGAGATTAATACAATCTGTTATTCAAGAAAACATATTTTGATACAATATTGAAGCATGTCAAACCCAATAATAGCTCTTGTTTTGTTTTTTGTTTTGTTTTTTTCATTTCCTCTGTTCAGCACATTGCTTTCAGTTTATTTCACTGAAGGAGCAAATTAAAACCCAAGATCTGTAAGGCTTTAAATATACTACCTTACTGAATTCAAATGCTTGGATTCAAATGCTAATATCACAGTTTTGCACAGAGATTTTCAGTACTGCTTGAAATGGTACACTCTCAAAGAAGAAAATAAATCATTTCCTTAAAAAAAAAAACCATTGAAAGAGAACAGCTGAGGCATAAAAATTGCATGTAACTTGATTTTCTGGTATAACATTTTAATACCTCTTCAGCAACTTTTAGAGACAATTAAAGTACTCTGCCTAATGGGTGAACCTTTTGAAAAGTCCAATAATTATTTCAGCTGAATATATTTAAACACTTCTCTTTTGATTTAAGGTACAAATCTATTCATCTTTATAACCAGAAATTAGACTGTTATGCTATTTTACCGGTAGGTATTTTAAGATTATGCCTAAACAAAATAATCAATATTTCTTGTCATGTACCCTGGACTGGGATTCTACAAGTCATTCTCTATTATTCTCAACGTTAATATTATACCATTTCAAGCAACTTTAATTGATTTTTGCATATATTACCGAAGTTATATTTGCAAGGGTTTTGAATTGTTATGTAATTATCAGTTGTCAGATTATTTAGTTGTTGATTTAATTTGTATTTAATGTTATCTATTGCAATGAAAGTGGCAACACTAGAGAAAATATGAGGAGGACAGTGACCAAAAAACACCTTGAAAGTGTATTTCATATTAGCAAGAAAGTAGATCCTTTTAATATGGATTAAGGTGAGATTACTTGATCAAAACTGTTTTTTCTTTGTGTATTGAATACTTCAGATGATCATTGAGAAATAGAAATCCACCTTCTGTTTTATGTTGGAGATGTAATATGGGATGTGGGCAGTGGGGAGTTATAAACATTTTTGCTACTGGTTCATGCAAGCGCTCGTGCATGTAAGCGTGATGCTTCTGCACACATGCAGAGCCATCCTGGGCAGGTGGGCAGAGCTACTGGTTCTAAGAACTGGTACAAGTTGGGAGCAACCCATCACTGGATGTGGAGATAGCACATATGATTAGCTTGCTCAAATTGTAATGTTACTTGGCTTTGTATTCACTTCCTTGTTAACATGGTTATGAGAAAACAAAGTCTAAAAATATTGATATCAATTAATCAGTCAAAATATTATGGTCCAAAATATTCTACAAAGATGTAGAAACAATATTATAGTGGATAAAGAGAGATTGATAGAGGTAGATGAGCAATTTATATTAAAATGAGGAGGAAACAGAGGAAAATTTTTAAAAAGCATCAGGTGGAAGCTAAAATAACCAAATCTGCTTAAATTAAGCAGTAAGAATTGAAAGACATATTTTACTGCTAAATAAGGACAAAGCCAAATCGCTATATAACACTTGGGTAGGATATTAAAATATTCATATATTAAGACATTCAGATTAAAAAGGGAAATATAATGTCCTGAAAGATCTGCATAAAAATTATAGTAAAGAAATACATGTTAGATTTTTTCAATTTGCCCCAGAGCATGTACCCTGGGATTGAAGGAGGTTGGCATGCTTGCTATATAGAAGCACAATTGAAAACACTTCTATTTACTTAAATCACTGCTTCCTAAACCTGAATAAATTATCCCAAACTGGGTTAATATTTTTTTCTTTGTGTATCGATACACAAAACCATTATTCAGTCCATTCAATGAAGCAGTGGAAATGATGTGCTGGTGCCTGGAGGCTGTTGGGGTCTGGATGGGTGTCAATAGACTCAAACTCAACCCGGATAAGACGGAGTGGCTGTGGGTTTTACCTCTCAAGGACAATTCCATCTGTCCGTCCATAACCCTGGGGGGAGAATTATTGACCCCCTCAGAGAGAGTCTGCAACTTGGGCATCTTCCTCGATCCACAGCTCACATTAGAGAAACATCTTTCAGCTGTGGCAAGGGGGGCGTTTGCACAGGTTCGCATGGTGCACCAGTTGCGGCCCTATTTGGACCAGGAATCACTGCTCACAATCACTCATGCCCTCATCACCTCAAGATTTGACTACTGTAATGCTCTCTACATGGGGCTACCTTTGAAGAATGTTTGGAAACTTCAGATCGTGCAGAATGCAGCTGCGAGAGCAATCATGGGCTTTCCCAAATATGCCCATATTACTCCAACTCTCCGCAGTCTGCATTGGCTGCCGATCAGTTTCCAGTCACAATTCAAAGTGTTGGTTATGACCTATAAAACCCTTCATGGCACCGGACCAGATTATCTACGAGACCGCCTTCTGCCGCACGAATCCCAGTGACCGGTTAGGTCCCATAGAGTCGGTCTTCTCCGGGTCCCGTCGACTAAACAATGCCGTCTGGCATTGTGGCGGCTCAGACCCTCTGGAATCAGCTCCCCCCAGAGATTAGGATTGCCCCACCCTCCTTGCCTTTTGTAAACTCCTCAAAACCCATCTTTGTCGTCAAGCTTGGGGGAACTGAGACATCTTCCCCTTGCCTATGTAGTTTCTGTGCACAACATGACTGTATGTATGTTTTTATTTACTGGGATTTTTTAGTTTTTTATATGTATAATTTCTATTTTAGATTTTAATTATTAGATTTGTCTTTAGGTACCGTTTTTATCACTGTTGTGAGCCGCCCCGAGTCTACAGAGAGGGGCAGCAAACAAATCTAATAAATACAAATACAAATATTCACTCATAACAGGCATATTAAAATTGACTTAAAGTGTTTTACCTACATTGGGTAAAAGGGACTTTCAGATAAGCAGGTTTGGGAAATGAAGGAAAAATTTGGGAAGCTTTGACTTAGAGGAAGTGAGAACGTATAAAATCTTGCTGTTTCTCAGAAATCAGTACTTAGTAGATTTCTGGAACCTTGAGAAACTGAGCTGGCTTTACAATGACATTCAATGGAACCCTAACTTCTGACCAAAGTATAGTCTAAAGTACCAAAGAGACTACAGGCAATCCAGCAATTATTACTATGATGATGAAATTATGTCAACATGTGGAATATGTTTGTTTGTTTGTTAATTCTAATTTATATGCCGCCCAACTCCTGAAGGACTCTGGGTGGCTTACAACAGAAAGAAAGACATCTAAAAACAATGTAATTATAATTAAATACTTTATACAGTATTTGGGGGTTATAAGACTGATGTACAGCCAAGAAGATAATTTTATATAAAATAAAATTTCAAATAAAGAAAGATGGACTTAAAACGTATGTTCATTCTCAGCCTATAAATTTGCTGTATTTATTGGGGAAAAATGTGTGAATATGATTGTGTATGAGCAAGATTTAATGTATTGATAATGTATTGATGTATTGGCCTATTGTCATTTTTTTAAAAGTTTCTTTAGTCTCTTTAATTTTTCTTTTGCTGATCCTTATCCTTTTTTGTGTTTTATTACTGGGAAATATATCAATATTTTTTCTTTAAAAAAAATTAAAGTTCTGCTAATTTGAGGTGAACTTTGATTAATCTGCTTTTGCCCCAAATTGTTTTAGTTACATGAAAGAAAGAAAGAAAGAAAGAAAGAAAGAAAGAAAGAAAGAAAGAAAGAAAGAAAGAAAGAATTAATTTGTAGGGGTTTTCTTCAGAACTCTGATTCCTAAACTATAAGAAGTCTATATTTTCACCATTATTCCCAAATATAATCATTTCAATCACTACTGCTGTGCAGGCTGGAGTAGATAAACAGCAGGCAAGTTAAAAATAAGGTTTTAAAAAACCCAGAGCCTCTTTCATAAGAAAATAAATATTTAAGGAACTGAAAGTGGCAAATATTTATCTCTGGAAGTATAGAAAAACATCACTGTAGCCTTTGGCTTGGTGTGCTAGCTATGGAAAATAAGATGTAGAAAATGGCCATAATTATTTTGCTTTTTATTTTCAGTTTGGGATTCCAGATAAAATAGATCCTGCAAGACTGCTCAGCAGGATATTGGAACCAAATAGTTTTATGTGGATTTATTAAGTGAGAGAAAGACTGGAGCTTTTCCCTTCTAATTTATCTCTTTATGATGGACAGGTCAAATAAATGCTAATTCAACATGCAGTGGGAAAGGAGAAAATTCCATCTTTATCACTAAAGTTATTAGGAAGGAAACTGGAAATCTAACAGCTGATAACTTTCAATGTCCTTTATATAAACTTGTTGTGTAATATCAATTTGTTATTTATCATCTTTAAAGCTTCCATGTGTGGGATTAATTGGCATCTGATGCAAGAAGGATAAATATATATTCTTTTTTTATTGAAAGGATAATAGAAATCACAAACATCAGATGGGGTAATTCCCACTAGCTTAGATGGCTTTATAATACAATTAGACAAATAAATGAAGTATTAGTTTATTAATGGGTATAAACTGGAATGACAATACGAGCCACCATATGTGAAGGTAGCATATTGGCAACAGGGAATGACTTTAATTAGATATACCAAGAGTCTTCTTATAGATTTATGTTTCTTCTCTTTTTGTGGAAGAATAATTTGGAAACAAGTTAAATTATTTGCCATATATCGCACCATGAGGCTACTCTAGACAGCTTACAATAATAAAAAGAAAGAAAAATGAAAAGGCATAAAAACAGAACAGAAGTAAAATAATAGAACAATAAAGCAAACAATGACAAATAAACACATTTAGTGCCTAGATTGCTGTAACAAGTGCAAATATTCAGTTGAATGGGAATGAAGGAGAAAAAAAAGAAAC
Source organism: Erythrolamprus reginae (assembly GCF_031021105.1). Lineage (NCBI taxonomy): Eukaryota > Metazoa > Chordata > Lepidosauria > Squamata > Dipsadidae > Erythrolamprus > Erythrolamprus reginae. The sequence goes on along the minus strand of NC_091952.1, from coordinate 105,383,508 downwards.
ATGTTTCTAGTTTTCATAGCAAATGCTAACCAATGGGAGAAGGATTTTTTTTTTAAAAAAATCTCAATTTAAAGCAAAGGTATCCTTAAATATGAATCCTTGTTGCAATCTGTCTTAAACTCATCAGACTTTCTTTCCTGCTGTGATTTAAATTTTATTAAAGGTATATCAGATGCACAGTGCTAAAACAAAGCTTTTGTGCATGCGCAAAAGAGAAAACAAGATGGCGGCACCTATGGCGCCATCCAAAGAACAGGGTCGGGGTGTGGCAGGCCTGGGTCACTGATGGTTCCAGTGACCCAGGCTGTCAAGTTACTATCAGTTTTATAGAACCATTCAGAACCAAGAGGAACCGCCACTGAGGACATCGCTAGCGGACAATCAACAATAAATGGAAAAATAAACCATACCCAACTATACTTCACAAAAGTGAATTTCAAAAAAAATCTAATAATTATGCATATATATATATATATATATATATATATATATATATATATATACACACACACACACACACACACACACACACACATATACATATATATATTTCCCTTTACATATTGCCTGCTTTAAATACATTTTCAAGATGAGAAATGTGGTTATTTATGCCATATATGTTAATGTGTATGTATGACTTATTTAAAAATATCAGGTGCATCATGTATGCTGCTCAATCAAGTGTGATTTATTGTTCAACTCTAAAGTACATATTGTTCTATTCAATATCCAACTGGAATTTTACAATTAGGTTAAGTGTCTAAGAAACCTTCTACTGCCACTCAGCAAGAAAAAAAAATACATGTTGCTAGTAACTGTATCTACCAAATATGTTATATATTAGATAATAATATTAGGAATTGTTTCTGACACTTGTTGTTAAGCAGAACTAAGTAGAAGTACTGTAAATGTTTACCTGTTGCTGATTGGCTGTTGTATTCTGGCGCCAAGATCGAGGAGCTGTCAGCCGCCGCTGTTGCTGGGCGAGTTCATATAAATAGCGCGGCTCCCGGTCTTACGCGTCTTCTGTTAGTGAAAGTGCGGCTGAGAGAAAGAGTTACAGCCGCTTGTTAAATGCCTATAGCGAATAAAGAGAATTTCATCAGAACCGTGTATTGCATCTATTACATTGGCGACGAGGGTCTAGAGGTCATTTTTTTTTCTCGGAAAATTAGAGAAAATACAGAATGTCGACCCCTTCGATCATTCAGCCCCCAGAGCTCTTTGACCCCGAGAGGTCTACCTGGACTGCCTATATGGCAAAATTTGATATTTTTCTTGAGGCAGCCGGCATGCGAGATGCTGAAGACAGCAGAAAAAGGGCCCTATTTTTAAATTATTGTGGGTCTCAAATTTTTGAGTTAGCAGGCACTTTAACGGATCCTGAGCCCGCTAACTCTGTACCGTGGGATGTTTTAAAAGAAAAACTGGCTTCTCATTTTAAGCCAACAAAGCCTGCTCGAGTTTACAGGCACCAATTCTCGCGCACAGCACAGGCTGAAGGCGAGTCAATTAATCAATTTGCAACTCGCCTCAGAACAATTTTGGTGAAATGCCAGTTTGAGAATCCTGAGGCGCGGTTGACGGATGCAATAATTTTTGGCATGCGAAATGTCACTATTCGGAATAAACTGCTGGCAACCGAAGAGTCAACACTTCAAGATGTAATCAAAGCAGCTCAAACGGCTGAGGTGGCCGAAGCCGCAGCAGCCGACCTTAAAACTAATGATAAACTACCAACAGTCTGCAAAATCTCTGACAGCCACCGTTCCCAGATAACTCGACCGTACGACTACCAGCTACAAGATCAAGACCCGTGTGATGACTACTGCTGTCAAATTCGTGGACCGACATCCAGACAGCCCCGTCCAACTTACCAGCCCTGTGCCGGATGCCGAGGACAACATCCAAGATCCCGGTGCCCTTTCAAGGACGCCTTCTGCCGACGCTGTGACAAACGGGGACACATCGCACCTGTCTGCCGAGCCATCCTTCCGGATGACTTCTCTGGCTCTCAAGATCTCCTGCCTACATTTTCTTCCCAGCGTTTTTCTCGGCCCCCGAGACAGCAAGGCAGAGGGAACCGGCGTCCATGGAACCCCCGAGGTAACAATTACTGCCCCAAATCTGGCTCTTGTTTCTCCCCCACTAATAAAATTATTGTCCCCATCCTACTTAATCACAAGCCTTGCCCCATGGAGCTTGACACTGGCTCCAAATATACCTTAATGCCTTGGCACAAGTTGCACCTTTATGTGCCAGCCCTATCTCGGGACTCCTTGCAGCCTCTGGACATTTCAATTAATGACTTTCAGTGACACCCTATTCGGGTTTTAGGCAGTCACTTTTAAAAATGTACATGTCATACTACCATTGTTAGTTGTTGAAGGGGCAAATCACTCATTGTTGGGATTAGAGTGGATGGCTCCTTTGGGCTTAGCTGTCACTGGCCTCCACAAAATTACTACACAAGGGACACAAGGGGTGCCTAATTTTGTCCGCGAGTTTCCTGAAGTGTTTCAGGAGGGTTTGGGTACCTACAAAGGACCCCCTATTTCTTTTTCTTTGGATCCTAATGTCCCCCCCCCTTCGGCTAAAGCCGCGAAGGGTGCCACTTCCATTGCTTGAAAAATTGGATGCACAACTGCAAAAGCTACAACTTCAAGGCATCCTAGTTCCAGTTGAACACGCACCCTGGGAGACCCCTATAGTGATGCCCTTGAAGCCAGATGGCACACTCAGAGTGTGTGCAGACTATAAATCGACATTGAACAAAGCATTGCAGCATAATTCGTACCCCATACCCGTTGTCCAACAGCTGCTGCACACCCTGGGCTCGGGGTCCATCTTTGCACGCCTGGACCTTGCCCAGGCATATCAACAGTTAACCGTAGATGATGCCACAGCAATGGCTCAGACAATTGTCACTCACCGAGGGGCATTCAAACGTACTCGTTTGCAGTTTGGGGTCAGTGTGGCCCCGGGTATTTTTCAACGATTAATGGAAAGGCTTCTCATAGGTCTCAATGGGGTGGTCCCTTATTTTGACGACATATTGATTTGTGGGGACACCCCTGACCAACTTCATAGCCGCATTAGACAAGTCCTGTCCCGGTTACGTGATAAGGGATTACGCTTAAAGCCTGAAAAATGTGTATGGGGAACTTCCTCTATTGAATTTTTGGGGTTCCGCATAGATTCGCGGGGTATTCACCCCACGGACGATAAAGTGAAGGCCATCAAGGATGCCCCTGCCCCCACTTGCAAATCTGAGCTACAAGCCTTTTTGGGACTTTTAAATTTCTATTCAGTTTTCTTGCGTCAAAAGGCATCTGCGGCTGAGCCGCTTCATCGCCTCCTCCACAAGGGGGCAGTGTGGACATGGGGGAAGCGGGAACAAGAAGCGTTCCAAGCTGTCAAAAATCTCCTGTCTTCAAACAGTGTGGTCATTCAGTATAGCTCAACCCTTCCACTCAGGCTCACCTGCGATGCTTCACCGTATGGCGTGGGGGGAGTATTGGCTCATGTTTTCCCTAATGGGCAAGAAGCCCCAGTGGCTTATTTCTCCAGAACCTTATCCCTAGCTGAAAGAAACTATGCGCAGATCGATAGAGAGGCTCTGGCACTGGTGGCTGGGGTGAAGAAATTTCACCATTATTTATTGGGATGCCCCTTCCAATTAGTTACAGACCACAAGCCTCTATTGGGTCTGTTAGCCACTGGTCGCCCTACCCCTCTATTTATGTCTCCGAGAATGTCCAGGTGGGCAATATTCTTAGCGGGGTATGACTATGTACTAGCCCATAAGGGGGGTTCATTAATCAACCATGCAGACGGACTTAGCCGTTGCCCTTTAGGTCTGCGGGTTGAAGACCCCGCTCCGGTAGCTGATGTTCTGCTTATAGACTTACAAACTGACCCCTTAGTGACTGCACATGAAGTAGCCATTGAAACCAGAAATGATCCGGTATTGCATAAAGTATTACAATTTATTTTAAAAGGATGGCCGCCTAATGGAGAAGACCATGGGGTCTCAGAGTACAAGACAAAACGCTTAGAGCTATCTGTGATGCATGATTGTGTTCTGTGGGGAGACAGAGTGATCATTCCCCCCAACCTCAGATTACAGGTTATGAAAATGTTACACAAGGGTCACCCGGGAGTGGTCAGGATGAAGGCCCTGGCCAGAGGGTATGTATGGTGGCCTGGTCTGGATAAGACTATTGAAGATTGGGTGGCCACTTGCACACAATGCCAGGAATCGCGGCCAAATCCTCCTAAAACCTCCCCTGCAGAGTGGGACTTGCCTAAAAGCCCTTGGTCCCGAGTGCATATAGACTTAGCAGGGCCAGTGGGAAATAATATGTTCCTCATTGTAGTAGATGCGTACTCCAAATGGTTAGAAATTATGGTGTTGGGGTCAACTACATCACATACTGTTATTAGGGCTTTGAGAAAATTGTTTGCAACTCACGGGTGCCCAGATGTCCTGGTGTCGGACAATGGGCCCCAATTCACGTCCACACAATTCGGGGAATTCCTAGCACACTTGGGGGTCAGACACGCCTTAACATCAGTCCACGCAGCGTGGGCTAACGGCATGGCCGAAAGGTATGTCCGAGTGGTCAAAGAGGCCATTAAAAGGTCTGCCCCAGGGGAAATACAAGAGAGGCTGGACACCTTCCTTCTGGCTCAACACATTACCCCTAGTGTTTCTACCAACAAGAGTCCAGCTGAGCTATTGATGGGACGGAGATTGAGGTCCCCTCTGGACAGACTGCACCCCTCTTTTGTACAACATAAAAGTGTTACTATGTCTATGCCAGAAAGAGAAGTGTACATTGGGCAGCACGTGTTTGTCAAAAATTTTGACAGGGGACAGCAATGGGAACGTGGCACAGTAAGTGACAAATCTGGCCCAAAAACCTACAAAATTACTTTATTAGATGGTCGTCTCTGGAAACGACATATAGACCACATTAGGGGCAGGCAAGAAACACCCAGTATTCCACAACAGGGGAACGATAATAATGGGATCTCTACTCATTCACTCCCTGCAGGGAGTTATAACAGGCTGAGCAGGAATCGGGCAGAAACCGAACAGATAGACTGGGACTTACCTGGACATACTGCCCTCTCCAGCGCTGCCCCTTCTGTACAGCATGCCAGCCGTGGAGATTCATATTCCTCTGGACAGGAAGAACCTTCCTCTTCCATTGATTCGCAAGTCTTCCAGGAGCCTCGCCGTTCCGACAGAACACCCAGAAGACCTGCGCGGTTAAATGATTACATTACCTATTTGTCCGAATAAAGCATTGTAAAAATAAACTAACCAGAAGGGGGAGGGGTGTTATATATTAGATAATAATATTAGGAATTGTTTCTGACACTTGTTGTTAAGCAGAACTAAGTAGAAGTACTGTAAATGTTTACCTGTTGCTGATTGGCTGTTGTATTCTGGCGCCAAGATCGAGGAGCTGTCAGCCGCCGCTGTTGCTGGGCGAGTTCATATAAATAGCGCGGCTCCCGGTCTTACGCGTCTTCTGTTAGTGAAAGTGCGGCTGAGAGAAAGAGTTACAGCCGCTTGTTAAATGCCTATAGCGAATAAAGAGAATTTCATCGGAACCGTGTATTGCATCTATTACAAAATATATATTCCATATAAAGAGATATTTTATTTAAATACACAAAGAAAAATCTTGAAGGTCTCTTGACTCTCCACTTTTACCGAAGTATGCATTTTGATCATACCTGATACTAAGTAATAATTCAGGTTTTTGACAAGAAAATGATAGTACAGTATACTGCTTTTTCTGGTTTGTTCTTAACAATATAACTACATTATACCTGTCACAGCTGAATAGTATTACCTTCTTTTTTTTCTTTTGAACTGCATTTCTCATGAGTGACCCAGAAAGATAATCCAAATAGCACTCGGTTTTTCCATTAAGTAAAACCAAGCTTTCATTTTGCTATATTTTGCTAGGTTCTTTGTCAAGGTTATCAATTCATAGAAACAATGCTATCATAAAATCCATGATTGACTGCCTCATGATAGGTCTGTGTAAGCGTTTGAACTGGGCTTTCATGCAATTCCAGAACTCCATTTAAATCCAGTCCTAATTACAGTAAGACTGTGACTGCCTTTGTCAAATTTTGATTAAAGAAAGAATGCAATGCCATTAATCAACCAGCGAGCAAATGAATCATGACTGTAAAATCACTCTCTCTAGTTTACAACATAAAGTTAAGATTTAAAGAAGGGATTATGAACCATTAGGGAGAATTCAAAGAAAGTTCAGCAACTACCAGAATTAGAATTTCGTCCAGGTTTTACCAGTCTTAAAGCAAAAGGAAAATAAGTCTCTAGATTACAAGATCTTTTTGTTTTTACCAAATGAACTGAACCATGGATAAGGCTGAAGATGGAAGGAAGTCCAAAAATCATCTGTCCACAAAAACCACCATGGGAATGATGATATGTGTTGTTGAAAAAAAGGAACAAATAAGATCAAAGGATTTTTAATGGATTGTGGATTACAGAAGCGACGATTATGGTTGAAGGAAGTACACTGAGTTAGTTTGGGCATACAGTGTTCCCTCGATTTCCGCGGGGGATGCGTTCTGAGACCGCCCGCGAAAGTCGAATTTCCGCGAAGTAGAGATGCGGAAGTAAATACACCATTTTTGGCTATGGACAGTATCACAAGCCATCCCGTAACACTTTAAACCCCTAAATTACCATTTCCCATTCCCTTAACAACCATTTACTCACCATTATTACTGGTACTCACCATTGAATAAGACACTTAGTGATCCTGATATTTATAAACATAATTATTTATTAACAATAATTATTTATTTTGTCATTTATTTGCAAAAATTATTAGTTTGGCGATGACATATGACGTCATCGGGTGGGAAAAACCGTGGTATAGGAAGAAGTATTTTTTAATTACTATTTTTTGAAAAACTGTGGTATAGGCTATTCGCGAAGTTCGAACCCGCGAAAATCGAGGGAACACTGAATACAGGGAAAAAAAAAACCTTGAATTAAAAAAAACTAATGTTAAATAAGAGCAGTTGGGTTGAAGGGAAAGACAAATCCTGACCAAATTATGATTAGAGGATGTTTGTGAGGTTATTTTTTTTAAGAAAGAGATTGAATGTTTAAGGGACAAAAGGCAATGTATAAGGCAATGTATGGAATGCATCCATTCCAGTGTACAGAAGCAGTAGGACAAAGATAAAAAGGATTAGAGAGATAAATGAATGATATTAGTGTAAACTGGATTTAGCTGTATTTCCTTTTTTCTCCATCATTCCATGTTTATTTATTTTTTTTGTATTATTTCATATTCCCTTTCACTTTACATAATATTTCTTATTAAAAATGAATAGGTGTGGCTTCATGCTCTGGGGAATCTAGAGCATGATACTATGGTCTTTTGAGACTGAAGGATGCCAATGCAAAGATGTGGTAAGTGTGATAGGTATCCTTGTATGCATTGTACTGTAGATTGATATGTTTCTGCTTGTGTAAATTAATAATATAATATTTTCATGGATAAATATATATGCCTATTTGACAGCACTCATGTCTAAATTGGTTCCGTTGTTTTGTTTGTGTAATTGTATATTGTGAACTCAATTTTTAATGGAATAAGGTTTACTCACCTCCCAAGAACGGTCTCCTAATCTAGCAGAACTTTATGTCTCCCATCTCAGTGTCAAAAGAAAAGAAAATATGGTATCCCCAAGAGTTAAAATGAATAGAAAAGGTCCTTTTTTTATGGGCACCCCCCTGAAATTCCGTTAGTGTAATTTATTGAACATCATCTTAATCTTCATATAGAGTCTGACAAGCTATGACGTCTGCAGTATCCTGTTAGGAACTTCCACCATGCTTGTGTGGCTTGGAGTGATCCGCTACCTCAGCTTCTTTAAGAAATATAATGTAAGGATCTTCTGGAACACTCATGCTCTTGGTATTCTTTTCTGTTATTACCTGGCAATGCTGAATGTCTTTGGAAAGTCTAATGAGCATCTCTGGGTTTTTCTTCGGCCTTGTTTTTCAGCTGCTTATTTTGACTCTCCGTGCAGCATTGCCCAATGTCATTCGATTTTGCTCCTGTGCGGCTATGATCTATCTGGGTTATTGTTTCTGTGGCTGGATTGTGCTGGGCCCATATCATGCTAAGGTACTGTGAGTTGGATGTTTGTCATCTAGTTTTGTATCTGAAGGGTCTTGCGCAAATGTTAACAAAATGAGCACGCTGCCAAGATATCTGAAAGGGCCAGTTTATCACTTTAGTTATGTAACTATACATGATCACCAGAATATGGAGTTGTCACGTATAGGTATATATTCTGCATTATCTGAGGCATTGATGCAAACATTAATAAAATATTGTAATATCCAGAGATTTTCAAGGGCTGGTATTGAGTAAAACATGTAACATTTATTCGAAGTTTACTGTATTTGACCAGTATTTTTTAAACAACTTGAGCAAAAATGGAAATAATTTTCTTTTCTTTTGTCTGTTTGTTCCTGAATATTTGTTCTCTTCTAGTTCCATACCTTGAATATGGTTTCTGAATGTCTTTTCTCTTTGATAAATGGAGATGACATGTTTGCTACTTTTGCAAAAATGCAACAGAAAAGCTACCTGGTGTGGCTGTTCAGCCGGATCTACCTCTACTCTTTCATTAGCCTCTTTATCTACATGGTCCTGAGTCTCTTCATTGCCTTAATTACAGACACGTATGAAACAGTGAAGGTACATAAACATCCCTATAGGATGTTACGTTTAATTTTTGAAATGTGAATTTCCAAAAGTTCTGAAATAGTTTTCTGAATATTTTTTATTGTTTGTCAAATCTGTTGAATTTGTGAATCTGTTAGTTCTTCAGCCAACATAAAGATGGTTGGCTTTGTTATTTATTCTAATTATTTTATGAAAAACTTCCTTTTTTGGAACTTAAACAGTCTCTTATCCATCGCTTACATGTCTAAGGCAAGACTAAAATTCAAAGGCCCCTGGTTTCTAGCCTGGTGCCTTAACCACTATTAATGCCCTGGGTACTTTGTACCAGAAAAACATTCTTAACTTAATATATTTCTATTTTACGAAATGCACAGACATGTTTTAAATGTTAGCTAGTAGCATTTCTTAAGTGAATCTCTGCAGCTGTTAAATTGGCAGCACACTTGTTAAGTGGAATCTGGTTTCCCTGTTGACTTTGCTTGTCAGAAGTTCGCAAAAGAGGATCACGTGATCGTTGATGCTATGTGATCCATGGGGATGCTACAGTGGTTTTAAGTGCGAAAATAAGTCACTTTTTTCAATTTCGAACAGTCACTAAGTGAACTGTTGTAAGTTGAGGACTGCCTGTATAGATACATTACAAGTTAATGTTAATAGTGAAAATGTTAGTGAATCAACACAGCATTGGATCCATGGCCCTTCCACGAGCCAGCCCCCTTCTGGTTCTTTCTGAAGTCAAGGTTCATTGACATCAGAATCTGACTGGATCTTGAAGAGTACTCACATCAAGGCCAGATTCTTCGCATTAGAGTGGAAATCCTATAGTTATCCTAGATCAGGGGTGTCAAACTCACAATGACACATCATCACGTGATGTATTACAACTTTTCTCCCCTTCACTAAACCATGGGTGGACGTGGTCAGCGTGTGACGCCAATTTTAATGGCTATTGTTTTGTTGTCCTAGTTTTGGCAAAGGCCACAGGAGAGGTTGTTACTAGAGGGACCAAGCTTGGGTTTTCATCCTTTCAAGAAGCTTTCTGAAGTATTTTTTTTTCAAAAAAGTAAAAATGATACATCAAACTATTGAAGACAAACATACTCTTTTAATTATTGCTTCTCATGCCTCCCCTGGAAACTTTTAGGGCTGTCATTCAGTGGTTTACTTCTTGATTTAGCATAGTAATTTTAGAGAGCTCCAGGGCTTAGAGGAAAAAAACAAAGTGGAGACCACCTGTGATCCACAGGTTTTCTACCACATCAGTCATTAAAGTTCAGTACTGACTTTATTTGATGCTTTTCCAATTACAGTAGATGGAAATAATTGGATTGACACATTTGAATTCTTTGGTCTATTCTTAGATAAAAAGAGATCATTCAGTAATAGAGAACTGAATATTTTATTACAGTATATAATAAATGTATCATCAGTGCAATGTGTTTCTCAAATCTTTATATTAAGTAAATGCTATCTGCTTGCAGTAGAGCAAGAATGGGCATAACATGAAATATGCTTAATTATAGTTTTTAACTTTCTGTCTTAGAACTGTTAAATAATTGCATAAAAATCTTGAAATGAAACTTGACTTTTATGGATGTCTAATTTGTCATGTGATATTGAAAAGCAAATCTGAAAAATAAATTCTATTTTTAGACTGAAATTTTCAGATGCAGAAGCAATAATTACAGCACAAACTGTTGGCAGAAGGCAAAACAATATATTATAATGTACTGTGTACAAACTTTTGAAAGTAGAAACATGCTCGCTGTTCTCATTTGTAAATCGATACTGTAGAAAATAATATTTTATTTCGAATGTACATCTGAATATTATATTGAATGGTACATAATATTAACACTAGAAATAAATATTTCTTTATCCAGTAATATCTTTGTGTAATTAAAAAAATGATGTGTGTGTGTGTGTGGTATGTGTGTATGAGAGAGAGAGAGAGAGTGAGTGAGTGAGTAGTGGCCTAGACCAGTGTTTTTCAACCAGTATGCATGAAACATGGTCAGGTGTGCCGTGGGGAAATTAAACATGAGTCCCCAAACTACAGCCCGCGTGCCGGATACAGCCCATGTAGGCCATTTATCCGGCCAGCTGCCTCCATCCGAACATAAACATTCCCCTCACAATCCTGCCAGCTATCAGTGACAGGAAGAGTGGAAGCACAGGGAACACTCATTGACCAATCACCTTCTAGGATTCATTAGTGATGAACCAATAGCAGGCCGCCTCTCATCTACACCCAGGAAGGTCACCGCTCGGGCTGCCGCGAACTTGTCATTGTGTGGCCATGGTGAGTAGGTGAAGCTGCTACTCCTCCCCATGGTCCCGATTTCTAATCCTGGTCAGGACTGGAGGTAAATGTTGCCACCACAAGATGAATCCTCAGTTTCAGATGGTTATGTCTATCCTGATGGTGTATATTATTAACTATATGTATAATATGTACTGTGTTAGAGTGTCATTTTGGTTGGTGGTGTGCCCCAGGATTTTGTAGATGTAAAAAATGTGCCGCAGCTCAAAAAAAGGTTGAAAATCACTGGCCTAGACAACTCCCAAAGGAAGGAGAATATGAAGTTGCAGACTATATTTTCTTCTGCTTTACTTAAAAGTCTTTTTTATCAATTATCTATGTCCTACCTTAAGTAATTAGCAGTAGTGAATTGATATGTCACATTGTGTGATGGTTTTATGAAAAAGTAATACAAATAAAATTGAGGTGTATTTTTCCCAATTCAAATTAAACTGAGTGAAAGTCTTGTCAAATCCAACCATGGAATATTGAAGCTCAGAACTTAAATGTTAAAAGTAGCCTCCCCTTAAAGGTTTACCTAATAAAGTTGGTAACAGGGAAGGCTAGAATTAACATTTCTGAGCCACAAACTACTATCTTCAGTTATTTCAGGCAATATCCACCTCTAATTAATTTCTCTTTTGTTGCTTTTTAGCAACAAAATTTCTGTTTAATACAGAAAAAAGAGAAAAAAGACCCTGTGCAAGAGTAAAGTGTACAGTCCAATTTGAACACATTTCTTCAGTCTAGTAAAGACTATTGCTATGTTTACCTCATGTTGAATTTGCCTATGGAAATTGTTGCGACTATAATACCACCATTATCTATCCCGAAACTTTCCATTCTGGATAAAGTTGAATTATACTGGATCTTACAACCTAAGAATTGTCCTCCTCAACCATACTGGCTGGTGATCGATAGTTCTACTATTCAACCTGTCTCTTGCCATTTCCTGTCCTATAGTTGCATGGGGGATCCCTGTGTAATAAAACCTGACGAATCTTGGATACAACTGAAGAGATTCAGATGACATTTACATGTGGAAAGTACTACCTATAATGACAACATAGTGTAGATACATAGATAGATGATCTCTACACATAGGGCTTCCACAGGTAAAACCTGCCAGATGGTAATCAGATGGGATGAGATGGCATGAGGTGCATTTAAAAACGGGGAAATGAAACAAGCTGGCTAATCCCCTTTTCCATCCATTGTGAAGCAGCTTTCCAAGTTTGAGAAGTTAAGGGCTAGGACTTGTCTGACAGATTCTGGAGCTTTTGAACCACGCAGCATCAAAATGTCTTTTGTAATGGGACAGTCTTTTCTGGCTGGCATCTTCCTTCCTTTCGCCTAATAAGCACATCCTATGCTTCAAGAAGCATATTTAGGTTGCAAATATCCAGAGGACTATTTGGTAGTGGCAAACAGCTTGGGGTTTCTGTAACTCTTGTGATTTTTGCAGCCAATATATCCATGCAATCAAGTTTGCTGAAGGCACAGCAAGAGAGGTTTGTGATCTTCAGGGCAGTTTCTTGTTCTGCCTTCACTATGTGTATGGACACTTCTGACTTCTTCACATCCACTACTGTCACTGTCCAAATCCCATGAACCAGTTTTAAAATCACAACTGTTCTCAATCTAGTTACCAAAATCTCTTAAATCAGCGAAGAGCAGTCTTTTTTACAGGGAGCAAAATCATTCCCACCCTTACTTTGTTTAAGATTAGGTAAGCTGGTCTGCAAACCCCCACATGGCAGGACAAAATAATATTTTCACATTTCTCTGCTATCATCTAGTAGTCAATCTAGATTTCTGCAGTCAGATATGGCTCAGTTCTCTTAGCTTTGCTGCTTGTTTTGTTGCAGACGTAAAGGCAAAATTATCCTTACCTAAATATTAAATAAAAATAATAAAGTTAGCCATCAAGACTTCAACCACTTTTCCTTAATGTTCTCCTGATCATTCAATAAGCTTTTTTTTATATAGACCCACAAAATAGGCAAGATACTAAAAGGTCTCTTTGCTGCCATCTAGTGACCACTCTCTGGAATCAATTGACCCCTGTGATCCGCACTCTTCCTACCTTCCTGGCTTTCCTGAAGGCTGTGAAAACTTGACTTTGCCTGCAGGCCTGTGGCCGATGAGTTATACCATCTAGCTCCGGCTAAAAGGATGAATTATTTATTTTCTTGTGGTTTTAAATTGTTATTATATTGTTTTAAATTGCTGTACACTTCCCAGAGTCCTGAAGGAGTTGGGCGGCTTATAAATAAATTAAATTAAATTAAATTAAATTAAACTTTTTACAGCCCAAATATGGTAGATCTAGTCTTGGGGGAGGGGAGAGAAATGTTTTCCTGCCAGTAATACTGGGAGATAAAATATCCTGAGCTGAGAAGCCCCTGAGTAGCCTCACTCACCACGGCACTAAAGACATTCCTTTTTGATTCAGCAGATTGAAACATCCTTGTTCTGGGGATCAGCAAGAGGGGAAGAAATTGGAGAGGTTGGGAATGTTTTCAATAGGTTTTGTGGTTTTATTAGTTGTGTTTCAGCTAAGTGTGTGTATTGCCTACTGCCTGTCCTTGTTAGTTGTATATGGCTTGCTGTCATTCCCCTTGTTAAAAGGGCATTATAAATAAATAAATGTATTATTATTATTATTATTATTATTATTATTATTATTATTATTATTATTATTCTGTGAAAGGACAGTGGAACAGGTGTGTGCACATCGCAATTGTGCATCAGTTTAGTGCAAAAGAGATCCCCAAGATTCACAATCACGATCAAGCCCAGCATTTCCCAAACTGCTGTCTTCCAGATGTTTATTTATTTATTTGTCTAAACATACAAGATAGCAGGTATTGGTATAAACATAAACAAAAGCAAAGTAGGTACAGGTAAATTTGGACAATAGGACAGTAAGACAAGGATGGTAGGCACGATGGTGTGCTTATGCACGCCCCCTTATAGACCTCTAAGGAATGCGGTGAGGTCGACTGTAGACAGTCTAAGGCAGTGATGGCGAACCTATGACATGGTTGTCACAAGTGGCATGCGGAGCCATATTTGCTGGCATGTGAGCTCCAACATGCAGGTGTATGCTGGCCAGCTGATTTTTGGCTCACACAGAGTCTTTGGGAGGGTGTTTTTGGCTTCCAGAGAGCCTCCTGGAGATGGGGAGGCATTTTTACCCTTCCCCGGTTCCAGGGAAGCCTTTGGAGCCTGGGGAATGAAACAAGAGCTTATTGGGCCCACCAGAAGTTGTGAAACAGGCCATTTCCGGCCTCCAGAGGGGAAGGTGTTTTTCCCTCCCTCAAAGTTTATTATTATTATTATTATTATTATTATTATTATTATTATTATTATTATTATTTAGATTTGCATGCCGTCTCTCCGGAGACTCAGAGTGTCTCCTCACAAGAATTCACCGCATTTTTGCTTTCTGTGCATGTACAGAAGCAAAAACATGCTGGGGATATGCACACATAACATATACACAAGACAACCAAAGCTGCATACGCAGCACACCAGTAGCAGCGGACGGTAATAGCAATTTAAGTTTAAGTTTATTGGATTTATATGCCGCCCCTCTCTGAGGACTCAGAGCAGTTTACAACATATAAAAAAGACAATATACAGTATAATGAAATCCAAATAATTCAAATTCAGTTACAACTAAAAAAACTAAATTTGCCCCTGATTTTGTTTTGAACTTCTCAACAAATCAGGAGAAAATTTAGGCGAGGCGATATACATGCCCGCTCGCTTGAGGGAAATCTCTCTTTTTCTGAACATGCATAAAAGATAGATAGACTGTCACTATATTGTTTAAATATTAAGAGAGAACTTAACCGCTGTTGCTACAGGCCGCAAACACATACTAAGAAAGAACTGACTTGGGCAAGGATTAGGGTTATGTTCTCTCGGTTTGTGTTGTTCTGTACTTCAAGACATGTATAGTCAAAATAAGCAAACGTACGATAAATTATGTAATGCCTTTTTTAAGGCTGATTGTAAAGATGGTTTATTGGTGGACAGGACCACATGGGTTTGAGGTCCTGGGCAACATATGGAAGAGAGAGATTGAGGTATTTATACCCTCTCTTGGGCCTTGCCCTTAAGCTTCCTGCTCCTGTGCAAGAAATGTATTCTGTTGGCTTGTCAGATTCCCAGGTTATGCAGCAGTCATAGTTAACTTTGTAAGTTATCTGAGTCTCAGGCATGGTTGAAGCTTGCTAATGAAATGAAGGGGCTTGTCCTATTGCGGCTGAATGATTTTGCCCTCGTTTAGATCTTTCGTGAGGGCTAATCGCATCACTGAGGCTGAAGGTCTTTTGTCTTGTAGGTAGGCTGGTCCAGTCCTGCTGGGGCTTTTAAGAAAGGTGGGGGCTGTTTTCCAAGAGCATGTTTCTCCCTTAGGGAAATATAATATTCTACCTTTTAAATATTTCTCCAAATATTTCATTCTTCTAAGACAGGGTTGTATACTAGCTTTCCATAGGATCACTAAACAAACTGTAACAAGTTGAGGATTACCTGTAATAACATTCGCCTATCTCCAGTGATGGGCTCCTACGGGTATGGTCAGGTACTCAGTACCGGTAGCAAAATTTTGATTTTTTTTCCTTTTCTTTTTTCCCTTCTGGGCTCTGGGTATGTTTTTCCTGTCACAATAAATGAGGTTGAATGGGTATAATTTTAGAAGAGCTGTGTGTGCGTGTGTGTACATACACTTTATGTAGTAGATAATCAGAGGTGGGCTACTGCCCAGACGGGGGGTGGGACGCAGTGGGGTAGCAAAAATGCAACTCCACCCCCAGAAAACCCAATTTGCAGTGAAAGATGTTGAAACAAAATGCACAAGCCACGCCCACAGTGTGGTAGTAAAACTTTTGGTAGCCCATCACTGCATCTATCTCCTTCCCACTGAAGTACTAGCTAGGAAGAGAAACTTTGGGATTCGTGCAGATGTGGAAGAAGGACATAACTATGCTCGCCAGTTAGATTTATTAGTTATTAAAATTCTACAGTACAATTTGTGATTTTGTGTGTGTGTGTGTGTGAGAGAGAGAGAGAGAGAGAGAGAAAGAAAGAGACAGACAAAGACAGAGAAGGGGTGGGGAACATTAGAGTTAGCCTAACCTCCAACAGCTATACTAGACCAGAAGTTTCCAACCTTGGCAACTTTAAGACTTGCAGACTTCAACTCCCAGAGTTGAAATTGACTGAGGAGTTCTAGGAGTTTAAGTCCACAAGTCTTAAAAGTTGCCAGAGACCCTGTACTCAGGGATAGGTTGCCACTGCGCATCAATAGCAGCCCCAGGACCGGCTGAAAGTCATGACAATTCCTGTGTGCAACGTCCAGGGGGACTCCAGTCTTAAAGTTGCTAAGTTTAAAGAGCCCTCCTTTAAGGCTTCTTTTCCACTTGATCCAGTGATTTTGGGAAAAATTGGGTGCTCAGGATGGAATCTTGTCTTTAAGATATCTTCCCAGCATGCCAAGCAAGTGTGGGGGTGCCCCGGTCTTCCCAATGGACAATCAGTGGCCTGGATGATTTCTCTGTAGGAAAGACACTGCTGGCAATGCTGCTAGGAGCTCCCTGGTGGAAACCAGGAGTGAGAGGTTGAGGGATCCCTCGTGAAAGTGAGTGGGATTCAGAGATACCAAGTTTGAGTTTGGCTCTGCCCCGACTTCTGATGGCCTATCAGCTGGAAGGTGAGGTGGCTGTGTCAATCTAGTCAAAGGCACATCCTGGATGGATCTTGTGGCACTCAGTAGTTTGAAGGCAGATTCTTACCAAAAGGCCCCAAAAAGGTCCATTTCTGCCTTGTTCCATTGGGCGGATTCTCTCCAACCCCTGAGCTAAAACAGAATTCATCTCGTTGTTGACCCCAATTTAGACCTGCAAGAGGGCCGCTTTCTTGGTCTTAAAGAGCCAGCCAGGTGGGGCTAGATCTCACGCAGTTGGGACATCCCTTCTCCACCAGAGACCCTGGAAGAAAAGTTAGTCCTACCCCAAAACAATGGCAATTAATCCTGTGCACAGAGCAGATGGGTGGGGCCCCAAAAATGTGCTGGCGATTATGCTGGGCATTTTCAGATCAGGATAAATCTGGAAAATTTTCCCCTTTTTTCAAAGGAAAGTCAAATTAACTTTAACTATAGCAAGGAATGTGTTTGGCAGGATGCCAGTTACCTTATGTAGGAAGAAGAACAACTGCATCCCATCTGATCCCATCCCTCAAAACAACATTTCATCTGGAAGGTTTTTCTAAAAAGATCAGTAGGATCCATTTAAAAGCTGACAGGATTTCATCCCACAATTGAAATTTTCCTACCTACCTGCATGGGGAAAAGAGATCAAGCAGGTCAAAGGAATTCCTGATTGTGGGAACGCGGGAACTAGTGTCTTGGAATGTGCGTGCGAAAAGCATAGACCTTGAGCATGACACGTATGATGACCCAGTTTCTCTAGCAACATTCTCCTTCCCAGCACTCTTGTCTTGCCTTCTTTGCTGCTAGCCTAAGAAAAGTGCAAACGTTATATATCACGAGGTGGGCTGAAGGGACCTTTCTCTTGCTCTCGCTCTCGCTTTCTTTTTCTCATGAATCATCACTTTGAAATTTAGCCCAGGTTGTGTGATTTTTATTGGTTATATTTTGTACGCTTAATACGTTATGAGTTTGAATTGGTGTAACAGACCCATGTGAAATGTAGCATAATAGAAGCCTGCATTTCTGTGTCTGCTTTCAATAAAAGGGTCATCCTGAATTGAATCTAGGTTGTCTCACCAAAGAGAAAAAGTTGTTTACAAGTTTCTTGTCCAAGGTTTTTTCTCTCAATTGGATTTATTTATTTTATTTTATTTATTTATTTATTTTGTGACATACGCGCAGTCAGTTGCCAGCTGCAAGCCTCCGTAACCCCATACCTGATCTTAAGAAAGAACTTTCCTCTGCGCAAATCCAAAGAGATTTCTTGGGGCAACTTTTCAGCACCATAAAATAGTGCACTCCGTCAGAGGTGGGAACCTCCCCCCCCCCCAATCATTCTGTTTGGGCCTTGTGGGAAATTCTAGACAAGCATCAAGACCAACAACCAGAGGTAAGGAATCAAATATTTTGGTCTATAACATCACCACTTCAGAGAGTTGTGCTAGCAGAAGGGGTCCTGGGAACATAGCAGCCACTTCTACCATCATTGACATCAATGACTAAACTCAGGAAAAAACCCTGGAAATTCAGGTGCTGGACTGGAGGGTTTTGTAGCAGTTCCTGCCCATCCTATTCCTAGTGATGCAAAGATGAATTTGAGAATATGGAGTGGAGATCTGTTTCCTCAGCCAGGAAGATGACAAGGAGTTGAAAGTGAAAAATATTCAAACAGGTTTTAATAGTTTATCATTTATTATTTTTAAAAATGCCTCCATACTAGTCTTTTCTAAGAACACCACAAAAAGGTCTCTCCCTCTGGGTAATCATTCCTTTGCTTTGCCCTGATAATTTCTGTTCTTCCAGCTTGTTCATAGCTGGCAAAATGGCAATGCCAGAAAGTGAGACTCCAGTCCTTACTGTGTGTTGTCCTCCAACATCTTTTTTCTTTGCTCCCAAGGGAAAAGCCCACAACTGAGGTGATCATGCCAAGTAGGAGGGAATCTGCATAGTCCCTCCCAACAGCCACATTGTTGAGGGAAAATCTCTCTGGAGGATCTAACTCAGGTCACATCAGGGTTGGATTGCCTGAATGATGTGAGGTCCCAGAAGTTCCCAACTGCCTCCATCTTCTGTTACACTCAAATTGTTTCAATCAAAGAGATTTATTCCCCGTTCCCTTCCTAGTCAGCTGAATGCAAATTCCTCATTCATTGGGATCAGCTTGATTTTGTTCTTGGGTAGCAGATCACACCATAGTAACCCCTTCTTTTTATTTAGGAGACTAATGTGGACACTCATCTTATGCCCAACATTCCTGGGCGGGTCAGTGCTTAAGAATAAAATATAAAAGCCAACAAAATGATAGTAATCACAAACCGTGCAGCATATCATACCAACAAAACCATTCTACCTCCACACCTTCTGAACTCTAGTCTCAACTTACCCCATATGTTAGAGGAAGAACCAACTGTTTGACGAGTCCATTTCACCCAATAAGGGTATGAAGGGGGGATGCTGAATGTTATAGAAAATCCTCTTACCACTTGGCAGGGGCAGCTATGGTCTCACTGGGTGACAACGTCTAAGCAAGGGGACCCGGAGACACCCATTCTTATCTGTCTCAGACAGAGAGAGGCCTTGCAAGTATCCTGGCTCTGTGCTATTCATGGTTTGAAAAGTGACGACCTTATTTTAAACCTGAGATAAAACCCAAAAGTCCATGCAGCATGATAGCCAAAGGAAGACTCAATATACAGCCCATTACATGAGTGCAATTATGAAGGGACCAAGTAGTGAGGGACCATGAACAAATGGGAGGAGATGACTCTGTGCCAAGCCAGCTAGCCACAGATAAACAACTGCTCCTCCAGCAACAGTTGTGAGTCCAGAGCAGGGACGGGTCCCTCCTAGCTTGGACCGGTTCACCCAAACCGATAGCGACCCACTGGTGATGTCATGATGATGTTAACGAACCGGATTGGTCAGTGTCGGTCCATGGGCACAGCCCTCGTTTTATTTTTTATTTTTATTTTCTTCTGAGCATGTGGAGAAGCCCAGTTTCCAGCACTGTGCATGCAGTCACCATCTCGAGGAAGCGAACCAGTGGCAAGATAAATTAGAACCCGCCCCTGCTTGGGTCCCCTCAACTTTTCAGTCCCAGAAAGTGGCTGAAAAATGCCCTTCTCCTGTTTTGCAGCCATGCACCATTTTCTGTCCTTGCCTCCTTCCTGTTTTTATTTGGTTTTCCCTCTCACTCCGAAATCAAAAGGAAGTGAGGGAGGAAAGTGGGGAAGAAGGCACCATTCCCCGTAAGCTGCGTGCGTAAGCATGCACGCGCCCCAAAATACCCCGCGCACCCTTTTCCACGGGCGCGCGCTCCCCATCCCCCTGCCAGCCTGCCGGGGGGCAGGGACGGAGAGGCGCCAACAGTAGAAGGAAAGGGAGCTGCGGCCTCCCCTGCCTCCCCATCGTGCCTCCCGCCCCCACGTGCCCCTGGCCTCTTGGCGCTGCCCCCGCTCGCCCGATCCACCCCCTCTCCTCCTCTTCCAAGAAAAGCGCGGAGGCTGCCTGCTTGAGCCTCATGACGCCGCTTCGCCCTGCCTGTCTCTGTTGTGTTTTTGGGGGGGAGCGGCGGGAAAGCCCTGTGCCGGCCAGGAAAGCCAGCTTTCCAGGAAAGCAGCGTGCCTTTTAAGCACGCTGCTTTCCTGCACCTCTTTCCTGGGGGGGAGTGGCCTCCTCCCCCCCTGCCCAGGAAAGAGTTGCAGGAAAGCAGCGCATTTGAAAAGTGCGCTGCTTTGCCGGAAAGCCGGCTTTTATATTACTCTTTTCCCTTAATATCTTCTCTAAATTTGTTTCTTGTTTGAGGAATATTTCTTTATTTTCCCTTTTACTTAAATACCTACTTATTGAGTTAACTTGTAACCAATTTTGTTGTCCAAGGCATCTCTCTATTTCATTTCTGTTGATCCTTCCATCCTTTTCATATAACTGTTCAATTCTCTGTATACCTTTTTCCTTTAATTTCCATATTATCTTTGTGAGGTTACTTTCTTTATATTTATCACATGCAGCGTCGCTAATTTAGAATTTGTCATTTTTAATTTGCCTTGCCATTTCATCCAACTTTCTATAATAGCTTTAGTTGGATCTATTAATCTATTTATTTCTATCTTGTTCCATTTCCTAAATAATAATTCTTGATTCTTAATGTCATTAATTCCTTTCTCTAATTCTACTCATGGTTTCTGTTCTAATAATTGTAATTCTATTAATCTATCTATTTGATATGCATCCCTGTAATACTCCAAACTTGGATTTCCCCAACCTTCCTCGCCTTCCGTGGCTATCAGCCATTTTTTTTTAATTCTTGGTCTTTTATTACCTTCTATCCAAGCATTTAATTTAGTATCCCATTCTTTTAATTTCCTTATTGGGAAGGTTCCATGCATTACCTGTAAAATGTATAACATTTTTGAGATAATCATCATTTTTAATGCTCTTACTCTAGCCAATCTTCTCAAATTTTTATTTCCCCAATTCTTAATTTGTTTCTGAATTTTTTTCCATATTAAATTATAATTAAATTCAACTATATTTTCTGGGTTCTTTAATAATCAAACTCCTAAATATTTCATGTTCTTATTCCTCCGTTTTAAACCTGATACCTTCCGTATTTCAATTTGTTCTTTAGGCCCGGTATTTAGACAAATAATTTCTGATTTTTCCATATTTATTTTTAACCCTGATTGGTCTTTAAATTCCTGAAGTATTATAATCATTCTCTTAATCATATCTACTGGTGTCTCTGTAATTATTATAGCATCATCTGCAAATAGATTTAATTTTAATTCCATATTCCCTATTTGATATCCCTTCCATTGTTTGTCTTTTCTAATTTTATTAGCTAATGTTTCAATTGCCATCGTGAAAAGCATCAGGGATAGGGGGCATCCTTGCTTGGTTCCATTATTTATTTCTATGTTCTCCATTCTATTTCCATTCACTCTAACATAGGCTATATTTTCCTTATATATTTCTTTTATTATTTGACAAAATGTTTCCCCATATTCAGACTATTACATAATTGAAATAAATAGTCATGATTTATTTTGTCAAAAGCTTTATAAACATCTAACTTTAATAGTCCCATTTTCCTTTTAGTTCTAGTAGCATGGTGCAGCACATTCACTATATTTCTAATAGGTTCATATATTCTTCTTCCTTTTATAAATCCATACTGATCCTTTCCAATTATTCTTGGTAGTATATTTTCCAATCTGTTTGCTAAAATTTTCATCAAAATTTTATAATCTTGATTTAGTAGACTAATTGGGCGGTAGGAACCGGGTTCTTTTAAATCTCGATCTGGTTTAGGAATTGTTACAATTTTGGAGTTCTTCCATGTTTGTGGAACATCTAATGTTGTGAGGACATTATTATACAATCTCTCCAAATGCGGTAGCAAAATTTCTATATACGTTTTATAATATTCTCCTGTAAATCCATCAGGGCCTGGTGCTTTACCAGGTTTTAACCCTTTTACCACTTTAATTATTTCATCCCTTGCTATGTTTGCATTTAACATTTGTCTTTCTTCTTCATTCAACCTTTCTTTAACCTCTATATCTTGTAGCATAACATGTTCTTTTTCATACAATTTTGCATAAAATTCTCTCATTACACTTTCTAACTCTCTATTACTATATTTCATTACTCCATTTTTGTCTCTTAGACCATTTATTAGTAATTTTTCCTTTCTTTTTTTGAGGTAATTCGCCATTTGTTTTGCTGATCCCCCCCCCATATTTCTATTATCTGTTTTACCATCATCCTCATATTATTCCATTGTTGTTCCTCTATATCCTTTAATTGTCTTTGTAAGTTTTAACAAATCATTCCATTCTTTATTTCTTGTTATTCTTAAATCTTCTCTTATTAATTCTATTTCCCTTATTCTTTTTTCCCTTTCCATTCCCCAACTTTTTTTTAATATAAGACTCCATACTGATTAAATTACCCCTAATAACTGCTTTCTTCGTGTCACAGATAACTGATTGCCTCATTTCACCATTTTCATTTATATTATAAAATTCCTGAATATCTCTCTGAATTTTTCCCCTATTTTTTTCACTTACTGAAACAATTGTGTTATATCTCCAAATTCTTTGTCTACTAATGGAGTCTATTTTTATAACTGCTGTTATGGGTGCATGGTCAGATATCCAATTATTCTTAATTTCTGCTTTTTTTATTTGAATATTTCCTGTTTTATTCATAAATATATAGTCAATACAACTAAACTTATTATGTCTTACAGAATAATATGTTCCTCTATTTAAATTATCAGCATGTAGGTCTGTCATATTTAACCTATTTAAATTTAGTTGTTTCTTTTCTTTGTTGTTAGCCATTATTTCTACATTGAAATCCCCAGCATATATCACCATCCCTTCTGAAAATAAATCCAATTTACGTTTTGCATTCATACTAAATTGGTTAGCATTTACATTTGGAGCATATATTACCGCAAGTGTTATTGTAATTTGGTTTATTTTTCCTTTTACAAATAATAATCTTCCTTCTTTGTCCCCTTTTGTTTGTATCACCAGAAATGGGTTCCTTTGATTTATTAATATAGCTACCCCCCTACTGTTTATTTTTCCTTTAGATTCGAAAATACCTTTCCATTCATTACTGTCAATCAGTTTATCCGTTCTTTTCTGTCCCTTATGGGTTTCAGTAAGAAATAAAAAATTGAAATGATTTTCTTTCGCTAATTTCAATAGTCTGTGCCTTTTTAGAGGTGATGCAAGACCGTTTATATTTAATTCCATAATTGTTCGATCACTCATAGTATTTCCATTTAACGTTTTTCCCTCCTGTAACCCAGAGTTCTATTAAATTCTTCATTTTTATAAAAGAATCTTCCCACCCAGGTGCCTCCCCCGAATTTCTCTCACAACGAGAGAAAAGCGGGGGGGAAATCCGCTGTTTTGATCAGGCACCACTGGGGGCACGATTCCACCAAAACATTTGCTCTCCCCCTAACACCCTTTCTTTAAAAAAGGAAATAAAACCCCACACTCCCCTCCCCAAGTCTCCCTTAATTTGATTAAAATTAAAACAAATATTAAATTAAATCAGGACCAAACCTTAACCTTTTTCTTAATATATAAAACAATCAAAACAAAAATATTTTACAAACATTTCATTTATTTTTTTGCCTCGTAACTCTCGCCTCCATTTTGGAAGAATCTGGTGCTTCTTTCTCTTTCTCCAAAAGAGCTTGTCTTTTCAATTAGAACTCCTTAATGGGGAATGTTGATTGCAGAAGTTCAAAAAGATTATTAACCCCCTCTCCTCCTCTTGCACCCCCCTCTTCAATCACCTCTGTTGCTTTTTCTGCCTGTTGCTTTAAATCCGGATTCAAACCAAGTTTTGCCAGCATTTCCTTCCCTTCCTCCAACGACTTTGCTTGGTACATTTTCCCCTCTCGAAAGACCATTATAATTGCCGGATATTGCCAGCTGAAAAGAATGTTTCCCTTAAACAAAGCTTCTGCTATCGGACGCATCTGGCTCCTAGCTTCCAGGTTCCAAAGTTTTAGCTTTTTACTTAGTCCAGTTTATTTGAGACTCCAAGAGGTTCAATGGGGTTTAAAATCCAAAGTTTATTTTTTTCATTTGAGGAGCGTTCAGTGTTCAGCAGAGCGTCTACACCAGTGATGGCGAACCTATGACACGTGTGTCAGCACTGACACGCATAGCAATTTTCAGTGACACGCGGCCACTAAGGAAGTCAGGTGTCCATTTTTCCAGATGAAGAAATATCGTCGCTTTGTGTTCTCTTTCATTGAGTGAGCCGATTCTTTCCATTACAATGAAACCTGTTCCTTCCAAAGAGCCCCTTCCGGGAACGGAGCTGGGCCGAAGGGGTTTTTCTACTCGTTTCCAAGGGAGCAATACTGCGGTTTGTCCAGCAGATGGCATTACGATCCCATTCATCGCTCGCGCAGAAAATGGGTCTTCTAAGCACGAAGTCACCGCCTTTTGTCTTACTGTCTCTCGGGGATCATTAAGTCTCCACCATCAGACATTACGGGGAACACGCAGCTTCCCAATGTTTGGGAGTGGGTAGGTGAAAGAGGGCCGTCAGATGCTGCACAAAACGCGGGACTTCGACCGGATTTTAAATCTTCGAACCAACTGCAGTTCAGAAATTTCAAACAATGGGAGGAACGATGGAGGGATTTGGGGCACCCGCGCGTGGAGGGGGGACGTTCCCGTAGCTCTTCCATTTGCTCTTCCGGATGAAGCTCCCCCTCCCTCTGTTCGATTTTCTATGCCAGGAATTGGGCAACGGAGGCAACTGGCGGAGCAGCCTTTGCTTACTTCCCGCAGCTTCAGCTACGTGCGGGCTGGAGAGGGCCTTGCTCCTTGGGCTATTCCCGCTTCTCACCAGAAAGAGAGAGGCTGGGCTGCCCTTCAACGTGCCCCCCCTTTTCAAAGCCCATGGGATCTTTCTTTTTTTCTTCTTTTTTCTTTCTTTCTTTCATTCTCTCTTTTTCTCTTTCTCTCTCTCTCCTTCCTTCTTTCTCTGTCTCTTTCTTTCTGTCTTCCTACCATCTTTCTCTCTCTCCTTTGTTTCTCTCTCTTTCTCTCTCTCCCACTTTGTTTCTTTCTATCTTCCTTCCTTCTTACCTTTCTTTTTTCTCTCTCTCCTTCCTTCCTTCTTTTTCTTTCTTTCCTTCCTTACTTCTTTTTCTCTCTCTTTTATTCTCTCTTCCGTCCTTCCCTCCTTCATTTTTTCCATCTCTCTCTCTTTTTCTTTCTTTCTAACTTCTTACCATCTTTCTTTCTTTCCTTTCTTTCTCTCCCTCTTTCTCTCTCCCTCTTTCTTTCTGTCTTCCTTCCTTCTTACCATTCTTTCTCTCTCTCCTTCCTTCCTTTTCCCCTCTGCTCCCTCCCTTCCTCCTTTCGTCTCCTCCTTCTCTCCCGTCTTTTCCCTTCTTTTGAAGTTTGCTCTTTGCTTGCTTTTTCTGTCAAACCTTTGCAAGGATATCTGTCCGAGGCTGCTGGAAATAACCTGCAATTCACGTGAGAATTCGCCGTTTCAGTGAGTCTTTGGGGCAAGGGCACCCCTCCCTCTCCTGCAGTTTTTTTTTTTTTTAAAAGAGTCCGGGGACTATTCCACAAAGTGAAAGTAAGACTCGGCGAAGCTTGTTTGTTGACTTGAGGTCAAAACTTGAGAATCAAGAAAGGTGCCGCTTGGAGAATCAAGAGGAGTGCCACTATGAACGGGAAATTTGGAGTGCCTGGAATCGGTTACCAGACACTTTTAGCACAAAATTATGGTTTTTTTCTCAAGGTGACACACCACCCGAGTTATGCTCAGTTTTTTGGCGAATTTTGACACACAAAGCTCAAAAGGTTGCCCATCACTGGTCTAGAAGACTCCATGCAAACAAATACACCTCCTCAAGCTTTCTTCAAAATCCCTAGAAATTTCTTTTTTTTCTTTGAAAAGTTGCTTGTTTTTGTTAACAAGTTCATTAATTGTTATTTCCAATTCTTCTTTTTCATTATGCAGTTTCGAAATTTCCATTGCCTTCCTGCAAATAACGAAGACCAGAGAGAAATTAGCCCCCAGGGTTTTTTTTAACTTGAATTATCAACCTTTTTATTGAATTTTTATTAAATACACATTAAAAATACCTTATGAAATTATGAATGTCATATAGACAGGGTGAACTTAATAGGATTGTGCAAAGATTTGATGAACTATGTGAAGACTTACGAGCCTTTCCTCTGTAGTTTCTGGTGGCTATCTAAAAATTTCTCACCTCCACTCCAATTTGTAATATTCTCGGCAGAGCTCCTCATTTTTATCAATTTTGTCCATTTTTTCGAATGTAATTTTTTCAATTTCCATTTTCATTTGTTCTTTTTCTATTTTAATGTTTTCCATTACTGCCGTTTTTCTGTAAAATATAAGGACCAGAGAGATATTAGCCCTCTTGCAATATAGAGGCGGGAGGAGTGGAGGAGCCCATATCTAGGGTGGCACAGGGCCGGAATATCCCGGTTTTGCTGGGGAGAGGCAGATATGTTGGGAGACATGGGGTAGGCTGCTCTCGGGGAACAAGAGCTCGCTGCTTGAAAGCAATCCCTTGTTCCAGCCCCATGAGCTTAGCTCGGGGTACTGGCGACAAGCGAATCTCGGACCCTAGGCTCAGGCTGTTGATATTCAATGCCAGGTCGGTTGTAAATAAAGCTCCCCTCATCCAGGACTTACTCCTAGATGAGGAGGTTGACCTGACATGTGTTACTGATATCTGGCTGGGTCCAGAAGGAGGAGTCCCTCTCTCTGAAATGTGCCCAGCTGGGTTGCAGGTGTGGCATCAGCCATGACCCCAGGGAAGGTGGGATGAGTGGCTATTATAGCAAAAAAGACCATCAGCCTACGCAGGCTCGCTGCTCCTGAGATTACGGGTTGTGAGTCCCTCTTTGTGAAGTTGAACATAGGGGTTCAGTTGGGCTTGTTGCTTGTGTACCTGCCTCCCAGCTGCATGTCTACAGCCCTGCCTGCGCTACTCGAGGAGGTAGCTGGACTGGCAGTGGAGTTCCCCAAGCTTATTGTCTTGGTGGACATTAACCTGTTGCTCGGAGAATCCTCTGGATTGGTGCAGGAGTTTATGGCCACCATGGCAACCATGGACCTGACCGAAGTAATTTAGGGTGCAACTCATGAGGGGGGCATGCTCCTGACATGGTATTCCCCACAGAGCAGTTGAGCAATGATCTGAAATTAAGGGTCTTAAATATGTTGCCTTTGTCATGGTCAGATCATTTTCTGCTACGGCTTGATTTCAAGGCTTCAATCCTCCTCTGCAGGGAGATGGAACTGATTAGGGGATTCCTTCCCAGGCACCTGATGGACCCAGAAAGCTTTCAGAGGATACTTCCATCTGCTGGTCCATTACTCTGGGGGGGAAAGAACATCATCTTTCAGCTGTGGCAAGGGGCACGTTTGCCTGGTGCACCAGTTGCGGCCTTATTTGGACCGGGAGTCTCTACTCACAGTCGCTCATGCCTTTATCACCTTGAGATTCAACTACTGCAATGCTCTCTACATGGGGCTACCTTTGAAGAGTGTTTGGAAAATTAAAATTGTGCAAAATGTGGCCGTGCAAATGGTCATGGGCATTCCTAGACATGCGCCTCTTTCTCCAACACTACATGGATTGCATTGGTTGCTGATTGGTTTCTGGACACAATTCAAAGTGTTGGTAATGACCTATAAAGCCAAACATGGCATCGGTACTTGGCGGTACTTGTGGGACCGCCTTCTGCCGCATCAATCCCAGCAATTGGTGAGGTCCCACAGAGTTGGCCTTCTCCAGGTCCCATCAACTAGACAATGTCGTTTGGTGGTGCGTAGGTGAAGAGCCTTTTCTGTGGGGGCTTCTGAATCAGCTCCCCCTGGAGATTTGCTCTGCCCCCCCCATTTCATTTATGCCACCAGGCTTGGGGCAGTTAGATCTCAGTCCCCCTGGCCGACCAAATATTTGTATGGCTGTTGTTTGAATGGGTATGACTGATTTTTAATATAATTGGGGGTTTTAGATTGTCTCTATAGTTTTAATTTAATTGTATTTGTATTGTATTTGTTTTTATATGTTGTAAGCCACCCTGAGTCCTTGGAGAAGGGCGGCATATAAATTCAATAAATAAAATAAAAATAAACATTTCTCACCTATGCAGTTCTTCTTTCAGTTCATTAATTTCTTGGAGGAGCTCTACTTTCTTGATGGCATCTATTTTTATTTTTGTGCTGAGACTTTCAGTTTCTTTTATAATTTTTTGAATCTCGTCTTCTTTCTCTGAAGTAATTTTCCTGTAAAATATCGAGAGCAGAGTGAAGTTAGCCCCCTTAGGTTTTTTTACTCAAATTGTAAAACTTGTTTAAAATTAAAACTAATTGAAATATTGAAGAAACGACGAGAAAGTCAGGGTTGCTATCAAAAATTTTCACACCTCCTTTCATTATTTTCTTGGCAAAGTTGCTGATTTTGCTTAAGAAGTTCATTAAATTTTTTCCCTAATTCTTCTTTTTCAGTCAGCAGTTTTGAAATTTCCATTGTCTTCCTGCAAATAATGAAGACCAGAGAGAAATTAGCCCCCAGGGTTTTTTTTAACTTGAATTATCAACCTTTTTATTCAATTTTTATTAAATACACATTAAAAATACCTTATGAAATTATGAATGTCATACAGACAGGGTGAACTTAATAGGATTGTGCAACGATTTGATGAACTATGTGAAGACTTACATATCACTCTGATTCTTCACTCTCTTCAAATCAGCATCTGATCTTTGCGTTTTTGTCTGAACAATCTAGAGAAGCCAAAATAGATCATAAGTCAGGAATATATTTCCGTAGCAGCCCACTTGCTACCCCTCACTACCCAATCAGTCACACTGGGCTTTCCCCCCTCTTTTTATGATATGAACTATGTCTCGGTCATGCACACTCAACGGGTTCCTTATGTACTAGATTGCTTACCTGATCGGAACGCAACTTTATGCTGGGCTAGAAAAAAAAGTAGTCTTAGTTAATTTCTTTTAAAAATGTAAAACACAGTGGTTCAAAACAATTATGAATCATCTAAATTTTATTTCACTGCTATTGGTATTGTATGTGGCCAAAGAAGCTAGCTAATGTAGCAATGAAGGAACCAACCAAGAATTAGCATCAGCTCTGATAATTGCCATTCTTTCACAGAAATTACAAATAAACTAGTCTGTATAGATGTGTGTATGGATTTCATATATGTAATAGAAATATAAAGCGAACATATATACTATATAAAATATGCTGCACATGCATTATTAACCATTACCAATTGTGAAAAAATCATTTATTTTCATTTTTCTCATAATTATATTCTAAGGTGAGCTGCAAGTATACATTTTCTATCAACAATTCTAAATGACTTGGGTTGATGTTAAACATTGTTTCCTCTTCAAATCTGGGGTACCAACTATATCTCTGCCATCTAATCTTTGACACATGCCTGGAAATTCACACTACTGAAAAAAATAACATTTTACTATTCTTCCAAAACTGAAGAAACTTCTTGGATTACGGTCTAAAATTTTTCAAAAAAACCCCAAGCAAAAAAAA
Organism: Erythrolamprus reginae; assembly: GCF_031021105.1. Taxonomy (NCBI): domain Eukaryota; kingdom Metazoa; phylum Chordata; class Lepidosauria; order Squamata; family Dipsadidae; genus Erythrolamprus; species Erythrolamprus reginae. Next base: position 105,353,587 of record NC_091952.1, on the reverse strand, counting down.
AGGAAAGTCCAGTTTCTTCTCGGTTGGATGAGTTCCTGCTGTTTTCCTAACAAGATTTTTCAGAAGTGGTTTGGTGTTGCCTCCTTTCTAGGGGAAGAAAAGGTGACTGGGTCAGGGTCACCCACTTGGCTTTGTGCCTAAAGTGGGGCAAGGAATGTCGGTCTCTGGGTGCGCAGGGTGGTGCCTTAACCACGATACCAAACTGGCTTTCTTGGGTTGCTAATGCAAGCTAACAATGTATTTCAAAGGTCAAAACAAAAACCTAAACGGTCAACTGAGGATAAACAGAAATCACAATTCATATTCTATCTGTCTGTCTATCTGTGTTTCTCCAACTACCTACTGTTCTTTCTATCTATATGTCTGTCTGATTGACTGTCTGTCTCTTCTCTCTCTCTCTCTCTCTATACTATCTATCTATCCCTACCTAGCTACCTAGCTACCTGCCTAAAATTTCTATATGTTCCATCACACATTTACTGTGACAGTGTATGAACAAATGTTTTCTCTTACCTCCTTTTCGAGACGTTTCATCTTTTCTCCTAATTTTCTCAACAGATTGTTTTCCGTCTCAAAATCAGTAATGGAAACTAGAAGACAAAGTAAAAGGTGAGAATGCAGAACAGCCTTGACATTTTTATTTCCAAAATTGGAATCTAAACTTGAGAGACAGTGTCCAGAATAGCACATAATTTTAAAATTATATTTGCCCTCTAATTCCTCTACTCTGATCCTTTAGGTAAGGTGACCAGATGTCCCACTTTTGGGCAGGACAGTCCCAATTTTTAACAATTTGTCCCACATCCCGCAGCATTTTTACTTCCAACTTGACATTGCATCATGGCAGGGCAGCCTCCAGTGAACTCCAGGGCTGTTCTCTGCTTTTGAGCTTTTTTGGTTGCAGCTTGGAGAGCCTCCACAACTTAAAGAGGAACTTCCTGTGTATCTGTGGCATTAAGGTGATCCCCCAGAGAGCGAGAAATACCCTCAGGACCACAGCTGATGCAGCTGCCTGACACTTAAAAGGGAAGCAAGAAATAACAGCCAAAATAAGCCAAATAAGGGACTAAAACGGATGGGGATTGTGGATTTGTGGAAAGGTTCGGAGTGAGAGGTGGTAATAGTAGAATGACTTGGAGAGAGGAGCCCTTGATGCTGTCTGGTTGGATTGATTTAATTGTACAGTATTTGATTTGATCGGGAGTTCCAAGGGGCAACGCAGCAGTCATTGCATTTCATCAGGAACAGTGAGGACTGGAAAGATGGGTGAGGAGAAAGAGTTGAAGTGGCGGACGGGTGATTGGAGATCGGAAATCAGAGCTCGGAGATAGGAGACCAGCCACAGACTCCCTCCTCCTAATACCAGATTTAGACCTACTTGGGAATCATTCCGGACGAGCTGTTTGAATAGCAAAGGGCAAGGTGGTGTTTTTGAATGTATATGAAGTTTTGTGCAAGTTGAAAGAACAGAAGACTTAGAGGTGACTAGGCAAACCGGAAGCCCCACGCTGAAAATAAAGGGAGTATCACCAGCTCAGCGGGTTTATTAATTTGGATATAAACGGATTAGAACTATAAGCAACTTGATGACCAATAAGGAACATTGTTGAATTAATTTAGGATTGGGTCAGACTGATACATTAATTAGAAGACAATTGGGTTCTTAACTAACTTAATAACATTAAGAGTTCAAAACTGATCTTATTTAATAATCAATGTAAAACTGTCTAGGTATATCCTAATTCCTATTTCTCTCTTTCCTCTTCTGATATTCATTTACAATTGATTCCATATTAAATATAGAATTAATATAAATACTGATCAAACCTGATTAATCAAAATTACTTAACTATTTCTGGCTACTTTATTTAACATTGCTTTGTAAATGAACTGTCATTGATTGATTTGCTTTATTACCTACTATAGTGATAGATTGCTTGCTTGTTATTATTATTAATTATTAGATCTTTAATTTTTAATTACATTAACTATTCAATATTTGAGAGGCAGAGATATTAATAGACAAACCTGACACATAGCAACACTTTTTTGAAATAGTTTAAATAAATATAATAGAAGTATATGGTTAATTGGAGTTATATTCTGGAAATATTTAAAATATTTAATTTAAAACTGGCTTTTTGCCAGTTTTGTATTGGAATGTAGTAAAATGTCGATGTCTTCAGCGACTACATTCCAATCCATGGTAAGGATGCAGCAATCAATCAATCAAAATTATGAAAAGATGACAGAAAACATGGAAGATATGAGGGGTAATATTAAAAGAGTAGAGGATAGAGTAGTCAAAATGGATGGGAAAATAGAGTCTATTCAATAAACATTATCAAAGAATGAGCCAAAAATAAAAGAAATAGAAGAGAAGAGTGAAAAGATGGAGGCAAAAATGCAAGAAACAGAAACTAATAGGATGACAACTATTAAAAATATGGAAGAAGTTTTACTTAGCACGGAACTTGAAAAACCTGCTTTCTTTCTGAGGTTCCAGAACATACAGGAAAATAAAGAAGAAAATAATGGCTGAAATAGTAGCGAGAATTATATGGCATTAAATATGGCAAAGAATAAAATAATACTATGCATAACTTTTTAATGTATTATATTTGTAAATTGTACTTAAAATTAAATATATATATATTGCAATACTATTTTTGTGTTCTATGAAACTTTTTGTTGCTCCATATAGACCAAATTTTTAATCAAGAAACACCCCCGGTCAATGGTGTCCTGCTTTACCAATGTTAAAATCTGGCTACCTTTCCTTTAGGAGAAGTGTTGAACACAAGTAACATAAAAAGATAAGCAAATAAATAATATTTCTGTCCTAAAAGATCTAGACGAATAGACACAATAATGAAAAATGTGACTGGTAAATTAAAATCTAAACCATAACAACATGGGCACCTAAAGACCATACTAAAATAAGTGTTCTATGGATTTTATAAAGACAGAGCTGTAGCCAAATGCAGCTGCCTCAAGACTGCATTGTAAACTCTGGAGATGATGCAGGAAAAGACCATCTCCCATCGGCCTAATAGTTCAGTGTCAAGAGCAGCGGAGTTTCTGCGTATCTCCTGCAGACTTCAGTGTCTGCTGAAACGCATTTTCTATTTATATGTGGCTTGCCTTACCTAAAGGCAATACTTGGTAACTAAGTGAAATAAAACATTAACAGATTGTAAAAGGAAACATCAACAGTAACAGTAACTTATAATATTTTAATTAATTGGATTGTATTGGATTGTTTTTCACTTGTTGTGAGCCGCCCCGAGTCTTCGGAGAGGGGCGGCATACAAATCCAAATAATAAATAAATAAATAAATAAACATTGTTTAAAAAATGTGAATCCTTCTGTGTAGGGGATGTAACCATGGACCTGCTGAACTATCATGGATCTATCATAGTACTTGGCTGTGAATGTTCCCCATGAAGAGCCTTTCAATTCAAAGAATATTTTTCTCTTTCATAGCAGAACAGACACGAAATATTCAAAACAATTTCTAGAGGTAATGTTTTTGATTTAGTGTGTGGGAAAAGTTCTCACTTTGTTCCCAAATGCCAATCTGCCAAAGTAGGCCAACAAGCTGCTTTCTCACAGTACCCTTTTTGTGAGGTTGCGTGAGATCACAACTGCCTTAACAAAATTTGCAATAGTGATGAGAGCTTCATATGAATCACAAGCTCAACTATTTATATATGCAGCTTTTTTTCTCCAAAGTTTGATCAGAATGCAGGTCAACAAATAGCAGATGTCTTTTTAGTATTCTATATTTAGTCTATAATTTATCTGCCTTTAAAATGGGGATTGGCAACAGGATTAACAACAGAATTTTATAGACATTCACCAAGAAGTCTGCCTCTCAGTTTCGATGTAAAAACTAAATACTGAATGCAAACGTGTCATCAAGGCTTGGTGCAAGATGGGAAATGACATCTCAGTGCTTTCTCTAAAAGTGGGACCCACTGGGTCATTCTTCCAAAACTGTGTCCTTACCAGGATCCTCAGGTCTTTCACGCCTTAGCACTTCAGCACATACACGCTTGAGTTTCTCGATTTTCATTTTCATTTGTTCTTTTTCTGTCGCAAATTTTTCCAATACTGCCGTTTTCCTGTAAAATATAAGGACCAGAGAAATATTAGCCCTCTTGCAATATAGAGGAGGGAGGAGTGGAGGAGCCCATATCTAGGGTGGCACAGGGCCGGAATATCCCGGTTTTGCTGGGGAAAGGCAGATATGTTGGGAGACATGGGGTAGGCGGCTCTCGGGGAACAAGGGCTCGCTGCTTGAAAGCGATCCTTTGTTCCGGCCCCATGAGCTTAGCTCGGGGTACTGGCGACAAGCAAATCTTGGACCCTAGGCTCAGGCTGTTGATATTCAATGCCAGGTCAGTTGTAAATAAAGCTCCCCTCATCCAGTATTTACTCCTAGATGAGGAGGCTGACCTGACATGGGTTACTGAGATCTGGCTGGGCCCAGAAGGAGGAGTCCCTCTCTCTGAAATGTGCCGAGCTGGGTTGCAGGTGTGGCACCAGCCACAACCCCAGGGAAGGTGGGGGGATGAGTGGCTATTATAGCGAAAAAGACCTTCAGCCTACGCAGGCTCGCTGCTCCTGAGATTACGGGTTGTGAGTCCCTCTTTGTGAAGTTGGACCTAGGGGTTCAGTTGGGCTTGTTGCTCATGTACCTGCCTCCCAGCTGCGTGTCAACAGCCCTGCCTGCGCTACTCAAGGAGGTAGCTGGGCTGGCAGTGGAGTTCCCCGAGCTTATTGTCTTGGTGGACATTAACCTGTTCCTCGGAGAATCCTCTGGATTGGTGCAGGAGTTGGACCTGACCGAAGTAATTTAGGGTGCAACTCATGAGGGGGGCATGCTCCTGACATGGTATTCCCCACAGAGCAGTTGAGCAATGATCTGAAATTAAGGGTCTTAAATATGTTGCTTTTGTCATGGTCAGATCATTTTCTGCTACGGCTTGATTTCAAGGCTTCAATCCTCCTTATTTGGCCTTATTTGGACCGGGAGTCTCTACTCACAGTCGCTCATGCCTTTATCACCTTGAGATTCAACTACTGCAATGCTCTCTACATGGGGCTACCTTTGAAGAGTGTTTGGAAAATTAAAATTGTGCAAAATGTGGCCGTGCAAATGGTCATGGGCATTCCTAGACATGCCCCTCTTTCTCCAACACTACGTGGATTGCATTGATTGCTGATTGGATTCTGGACACAATTCAAAGTGTTGGTAATGACCTATAAAGCCATACATGGCGTCGGTACTTGGCGGTACTTTTGGGACCGCCTTCTGCCGCATCAATCCCAGCAATTGGTGAGGTCCCACAGAGTTGGCCTTCTCCAGGTCTCATCAACTAGACAATGTCATTTGGTGGTGCGTAGGTGAAGAGCTTTTTCTGTGGGGGTTTCTGAATCAGCTCCCCCTGGAGATTCGCTCTGCCCCCCCCCACTTCATTTATGCCACCAGGCTTGGGGCAGTTAGATCTCAGTCCCCCTGACCGACCAAATGTTTGTATGGCTGTTGTTTGAATGGGTATGACTGATTTTTAATATAATTGGGGGTTTTAGATTGTCTCTATAGTTTTAATTTAATTGGATTTGCTATTGTATTTGTATTGTATATGTTTTTATATGTTGTAAGCCACCCCGAGTCCTTAGAGAGGGGCGGCATATAAATCCAATAAATAAAATAAATAAAATAAAAATAAACATTTCTCACCTATGCAGTTCTTCTTTCAACTCATTAATTTTGTGGAGGAGGTCTATTTTCTCCATGGCATCTTTTTGAATTTTTGAGCTGAGGGTTTCCTTTTCTTTTATAATTTTTTGAATCTCGTCTTCTTTCTCTGAAGTAATTTTCCTGTAAAATATCAAGAGCAGAGTGAAGTTAGCCCCCTTAGGTTTTTTTACTCAAATTGTAAAACTTGTTTAAAATTAAAACTAATTGAAATATTGAAGAAACAACGAGAAAGTCAGGGTTGCTATCTAAAATTTTCTCACCTCCTCAACTTTTCTTCAAACTCTTCCAAAATTTGATTTTTTTCTTTGCAAAGTTTCTTATTTTCCTCAAAAAGTTCATTATTTTTTATTTCTAATTCATTTTTTTCAGTCAGCAGTTTTGAAATTTTCATTGTCATGCTGCAAATGATGAAGACCAGAGAGAAATTAGCCCCTAGGGTTTTTTTTAACTTGAATTATCAACCTTTTTATTCATTTTTTATTAAATACACATTAAAAATACCTTATGAAATTATGAGTGTCATACAGACAGGGTGAACTTAATAGGATTGTGCAAAGATTTGATGAACTATGTGAAGACTTACATATAACTATGCTCCTCCACTCTCTTCAAATCAGCATCTGATCTTTGCGCTTTTGTCTGAACAATCTAGAGAAGCCAAAATAGATCATAAGTCAGGAATATATTTCCGTAGCAGCCCACTTGCTACCCCTCACTACCCAATCAGTCACACTGGGCTTTCCCCCCTCTTTTTATGATATGAACTATGTCTCGGTCATGCACACTCAACAGGTTCCTTATGTACTAGATTGCTTACCTGATGGGAACGCAACTTTATGCTGGGCTAGAAAAAAAAGTAGTCTTAGTTAATTTCTTTTAAAAATGTAAAACACAGTGGTTCAAAACAATTATGAATCATCTAAATTTTATTTCACTGCTATTGGTATTGTATGTGGCCAAAGAAGCTAGCTAATGTAGCAACGAAGGAACCGACCAAGAATTAGCATCAGCTCTGATAATTGCCATTCTTTTAGAGAAATTACGAATAAACTAGTCTGCATAGATGTGTGTATGGATTTCATATATACAATAGAAATATAAAGCGAATATATATACTACATAAAATATGCTGCACATGCATTATTAACCATTACCAATTGTGAAAAAATCATTTATTTTCATTTTTCTCATAATTATATTCTAAGGTGAGCTGCAAGTATACATTATATACCTCAGCATGTCTTTGTGCCAGAAGAGGAAGCCTCGAACTTTGTTCATCCGGAGGCAAAATACCCTATTTTTAAAAAGCAAATTGACAGTGATTAAAGACACTAATTTTTCTATCAACAATTCTAAATGATATTAAACATTGTTTCCTCTTCAAATCTGGGGTACCAACTATATCTCTGCCATTTAATCTTTGACACATGCCCGGAAATTCACACTACTGAAAAAAATAACATTTTACTATTCTTCCAAACTGAAGAAACTTCTTGGATTACGGTCTAAAAATTTTCAAAAAAAACCCAAGCAAAGAAAAAGGAAAGTTCAGTTTCTTCTCGGTTGGATGAGTTCCTGCTGTTTTCCTAACAAGATTTTTCAGAAGTGGTTTGGTGTTGCCTCCTTTCTAGGGGAAGAAAAGGTGACTGAGTCAGGGTCACCCACTTGGCTTTGTGCCTAAAGTGGGGCAAGGAATGTCGGTCTCTGGGTGCGCAGGGTGATGCCTTAACCACGATACCAAACTGGCTTTCTTGGGTTGCTAATGCAAGCTAACAATGTATTTCAGAGGTCAAAACAAAAACCTAAACAGTCAACTGAGGATAAACAGAAATCACAATTCATATTCTATCTGTCTGTCTATCTGTGTTTCTCCAACTACCTACTGTTCTTTCTATCTATATGTCTGTCTGATTGACTGTCTGTCTCTTCTCTCTCTCTCTCTCTCTCTATACTATCTATCTATCCCTACCTAGCTACCTAGCTACCTGCCTAAAATTTCTATATGTTCCATCACACATTTACTGTGACAGTGTATGAACAAATGTTTTCTCTTACCTCCTTTTCGAGACGTTTCATCTTTTCTCCTAATTTTCTCAACAGATTGTTTTTCATTGCAAAGTCAGTAATGGAAACTAGAAGACAAAGTAAAAGGTGAGAATGCAGAACAGCCTTGACATTTTTATTTCCAAAATTGGAATCTAAACTTGAGAGACAGTGTCCAGAATAGCACATAATTTTAAAATTATATTTGCCCTCTAATTCCTCTACTCTGATCCTTTAGGTAAGGTGACCAGATGTCCCACTTTTGGGCACGACAGTCCCAATTTTTAACGATTTGTCCCACATCCCGCAGCATTTTTAAAAAGTCCTGATTATTTTTTTTTTACTTCCAACTCATCGGCCTTTCCGGTTGCTGCCATCCCTCCCGGGCGAAAGGGACTCTTCTGCCTCATCGGAGGCCGGCGGTTTGGCTGCCAGTGGCAGTTATCCCCTCGGGAACGAGGGGTTTGCCAGGGTCGTTTACCCCTTCAGATCGGGGCTACGTTGGGCTGCTTATTGTTCTTTGGGCCCGGAAGGGGCCCTGGTAAAGGTGGGGGGGAGTGGCTGACCCTGCTTCTCCTCGGGATCGAGGATTATTATTATTATTATTATTATTATTATTATTATTATTATTATTATTATTATTATTTATTCGATTTGTATGCCGCCCCTCTCCGAAGACTCGGGGCGGCTCACAACGTGTAACAACAAATCATAAGGATGGCGGCGTGGGTCAGTTTGGGCTCCCCTTTGACAGGTGGCAGCCCCTCTGATACTTCCCTGCCTTCCTAGGCAGTGTTTTTTATTTTCTTTTGGAGCCGGGGCCTTTTTGGCTCTGGCTCCTGGTTTAAAAAAAACAAAAACAAAAACAAAAAAGAGACATACACATACATCGGGAAGGGCCCGGGAATTAGATGGCAGCGTTGCCGGGCCCCGTGGGACAGGGTATACCCTGGGTGCTTTTTCCACCTTTCGGGGTGGGTGAAGCACCCCCACATTCAGCATCCATTGCGTTATTCCGGTTGCCCGGGCAGGCCTTTGTCCCGCCGGGTTTTGGGAGTGGTGTCCATGGTTTAGGGTCTCACCAGGTGTGGTCCCCGCCGGCTATGGCTGCACTCCCTTGGGCTCTTGCGACAGCTTTTCCATCGGGGCCCAGGGCATCTAGTGTGGGGGGTTGGACCCCGTCAGCTTCGGCCACTATGGCTCTGGCCCCTGGGATGGCTTACCCGTTGGGGCCTGGGTGCTTAGTTTGGGGGCCACTACGGTTTGGGACCCGTTGGCCAGCCTTAGGGCAGGGGCTTTCCCATGCGGGCTGCCAGCGACTCCCCTGGGGTTCCACCTTCACCCTTCGGTCAAGGAGGCCATTTGGAAGGGGGAATTCATGGACCTCTTCTCTATCTTGAATATGGAGGTCCCGAAGGCGGATAAGGAGGGGGAGGTCCCGAAGGCGGATAAGGAGGAGGAGGTCCCGGGGGAGGAACACAAGAAATCAAAGGTCAGTAAGTGTTTCAGCTCTTGGCTGTACGCTTTCTTGACCTATGCCACCATCGTGATCCAGAGGCAGCCGGCTAGGGCTGCCTCGATGATTAATTATATAGACCTTATAGCCAGGGACCATTATGAATATAAGGGATCAATGTGGAGGCATTATGATAATGCATTCAGAATGTGGGTAGCCTTCGATCGCACTCTCCCGTGGGATGTGGTGGTCCCTGACTTGTGGTTCCAAGCGGCCTACATGTCTGGGACAGAGGGCTGCGACAGGACAGATAGTGGGCATTGCGTGGGGGGCAGTCCCCAGCTTCCATGCGAGATAAGGCCGCATCGGGGGGTGCGGCAAAGGGACCCCTTCCCCCATGCCACGGGGCATGTTTTCGTCCCTTCCGTAAATACTGGCATGCGCGTGGGAGCTGTGGGGGCTCCCACGCCGCTTCCGTTTGTCCTTGGCCTAAGAAGGGGAGGGGCAAGAAGGGTGGGGGTCAGGTGAAGCAGCACCCGCCTGCTGGGGGAAAAGGGCCCCAGTCCAATTAATCTTGTTGTTCTTAAGGGTTGATTAAAAAACTACCACCCTCGCGAGAGAGCTGATGCTCTTCTTCTGGGTTTCTCTGAGGGATTTAGGATCCCTTACAGAGGGGTTAGGAAGGCCTTCATGTCTGACAACCTTAGATCGGTTGTGGGGCATGAAGACATTGTTAGGGACAAAATAAAGAAGGAATTGGCCGAGGGCAGGGTTCTGGGGCTTTTTCCGGAGCCGCCCTCCCCAAATCTCAGGGAGTCCCCTTTAGGTGTTGTCCCCAAAAAGGCGAGTGGTGAATTTAGGTTGATTCACCATTTGTCTTTTCCAAAAGGTGAGTTGGTGAATGATTTCATTCCTGACGAGCTTTGTTCAGTCCGGTACGCATCCTTTGATGCGGCTGTGACCACGGTTAAGAAATGTGGGGTTGGGGCCCTTATGGGAAAATGCGATATTAAGTCCGCATTTCGGCTCCTCCCCATACACCCTGATGACTTCTTGGGCTTCCACTTCGAGGGGGGCTATTATGTGGACAGAGCATTGCCAATGGGCTGCTCTCTCTCATGCTCTCTTTTTGAGAGCTTCAGTACCTTCTTGGAGTGGGCGCTCAGGAGGCGCAGTGGTCAGGGTTCGGTTGTTCACTACCTTGATGATTTCCTGATGGCGGGGCCCGTGCGTTCGGAGCAATGCTTTGCTCTAATGCGGGACTTCGAGGCCCTTTGTGCCCAGCTGGGGGTGCCTTTAGCCCCCAAGAAGACCGAGGGCCCTGCTACCAGGATTACTTTTCTGGGTATTGAGCTGGACTCAGAGGAGCAATCTTCTAGATTGCCCCTAGACAAGTTAGTCAAGACCCGTGATAAACTTGATCAGATGTTGGGCTGCAGGAAGGTTACCCTTTGGCAGCTACAAGAGCTAGCGGGGATCCTGAATTTTGCCTGTCGGGTCATTGTTCCCGGGCGGGCTTTTTCACGGAGGTTGTATAGTGCGATGAAGGGGCTGCGGTTGCCCCATCATCGTACCCGCCTACGCAATGGGGTCAAGGATGACCTACATGTATGGCGGGAGTTTCTGGAGCAGTTTAATGGGTTATCCTTTTGGCGGCACGAGCTTCTTTTGGAAGCTGAGTTGCAGTTGTGTTCTGATGCTGCGGGGACATGCGGATTTGGGGTGGTGTTAGGTGACCAGTGGTGCTGGTCTGCTTGGCCTCCGGAATGGAGGGCCTCTCCCCTGGTTAAGGACTTGACCTTTTTAGAGCTCTTCCCCTTGGTAGTGGCCTTAGAGCTTTGGGGGGAGCAGTTTAGGGACAAAACCGTGCATTTTTGATGCAACAACTTGGCTGTTGTCCATGTTGTGAACGCCCTGTCCTCTAAGAGCGACAGGGTCATGCGGCTTGTCCATCATTTTGTGCACAGGTCCTTGTCCCTGAACGCTTTGTTTTTGGCTAAACATGTCCCCGGTTTAGATAACGGGATTGCTGATGCCTTGTCTCGTGGTCACTTGTCCAGGTTTTGGACCCTGGCCCCGTGGGCCCAAGCGTCACCAGAGGCTTTTCCCGACCACCTTTGGGACCTGGGAGGGCTCCCGAGCGGTGGAGAAAAGAGGCCTGCAGGGCTATGGCCCTCTCAGTGGCACCAGGCACCCTGAGGGCTTGCCAGCATGCAGGTAAGAAGTTTGGGGATTTCAGGCAGGATAGGGGCTACCCCATGGTTGGCCTGCCCCATTGGAACACCTGGTTGAATGCTGTGTCCAGCTTAGGCAGCATGGCCTTTCAGTTAGGACAATTAGGTCCCAGTTAGTCGGTCTCGCCTTTCTGTTCAAGGCGGGTGGTTTATGGACTTCTCTGGTGACTTCCGCATTCGGAAGATACTAGAAGGCTGGGTGAGGGAGTGACAGGGGACCCCTTCTGATAGTCGCCAGGCTCTGATGGTGCAGCAGCTGTCGCTTTATAATCAAACTTTGGACAGTTTGTGTGCCTCTCTGTACGAGGCCCGTCTTTTTAGGGCAGCGACTTGTGTCATGTTTTGGGGCCCGGGGGGGGGGGGTCAGCGGGGCTATGGCCTCATCGCAGACTGACAGGTTGCTCCGAGCCTTCCAGTTCGCTGAGTCAGTTTAGTTGGGTTCTAGTGTTTAGGGTTCTGGCCGGGCTAGGTATTGATCCCGCCGGCTATGGAACGCTTGTTCCGTATCGGCGCCATCACTGGTGTGGCAATTAGGGGTTTCTCGATACGAAGGATTCGGGAAATTGGCCGCTGGCGGTCAGCGGCCCGTTTAGGGTACAAACGGCCGGCTGAGGGTCTGGGGTAAGGTCTTAGGCTAGGCTACCTCGCTTGGCCGTCTTCTAGTGGGCCCCGCCTGTACGACACTGACAGGTTGCTTTGTGGTCACTGTATGGATCCTGGGCCGGCCGCTCAGCAGCTTGAACCGCCGGGAGGACCCAACTGTCTTTTGGAGGACGGGTCAATGTCGTCTGGATGGGGAGAAGAGGCGTGCGGTGGGAAGGGTTTTCTACCGCTATTGCTGGGAGGGCGGCATCCCATTGCTGCGCCCAGGTAGTGCTGGGAGGACGGCATCCCATTGCTGCGCCCAGTTGGTGCTGGGAGGGCGGCATCCCATTGCTGCGCCCAGATGGTGCTGGGAAGACGGCATCCCATTGCTGCGCTCAGATGGTGCTGGGAGGGCGGCATCCCACTGCTGCGCCAGTTGGTGCTGGGAGGGTGGCGTCCCATTGCTACGCCCGGATGGTGCTGGGAAGGCGGCATCCCACTGCTGCGCCCAGATGGTGCTGGGAGGGTGGCATCCCATTGCTGGCAGCATCTTGTTGCTGCACCCAGGTGGTGCTGGGAGGGCGGCATCTCATTGCTGCGCCCAGGTGGTACTGGGAGAGCAGCATCTCATTGCTGCGCCCAGGTTGGTACTGGGAGGGCGGCATCTCATTGCTGTGCCCAGGTGGTGCTGGGAGGGCGGCATTCCATTGCTGCGCCCAGGTGGTGAGTCTTGCACCTCGGTGGCAAGGACCTCTGTGTGCCTGGAGGTCTACTTTGATCTGCCAGGCTCACGAAGGCCTGCGGTGGCTTCGCACTGTGTGGCCTACCATGCAAGTGGTGTGGTCTTGGATCCTCATGAGGATCACTTGTTGGGACGCCATTTCCCTTAGGGCCATTCACCGGGTTAGACGGAGAGTTATTAAGGCCCCGGGTAAAGTGATTAGAGAGTTAGGCGGGTTGTAGTGGCCCTTTCCCTCATCACCATAGATCAGCTATGGCTTTACTGGGCTGCCGGTGTTCCTCTGTCAGAACGGTGGAACATCATCTTCTTACAGGACCTGCAGCGGTCACTGCGCGAGCTGGTGTAGTTAGTGAGGGGGGAGTCGGGGGCCCAAGATAGAGATCTGACCCCTGCTCCGTGGAAGGTTAGGGGCGGAAAACTGGGTGGTGGTTTGGCAACTGCGTGTTCTCCGTTGGGCATCTTTGGGGATGATTGACAGGTTCTCTCCAAGCTTGTGGTATTGGCGACCTGAGCAGCTGGGGGGAACCTGTCTTTGGGTCCCGCCTATTTAATTCCCCTTTTAGGGGTTAGCCGGCGGGACCTCCCACATGCAAGTGCATGGCATGGTCTCAGGTGAGGGAGGGGTCCCTCACCTGGATTAGCATGGAGCTATGCCCATATGTTGCCCCAGAAGTTTATTATACGTCATTTTTCGCCCCGGAAGCAATTGTTTGACCCTGCAGGTCCAAGTTAGGGTCATTAGCTATTCATGTTGATTATGCTAATTTGATTAAATAAATTATGCAAATTTATTTTAATAAAATGACCCAGTTTAAATCCATCTCATTGTGTCCGTGTCGTTACTCCGCCTCTCCTGCAATAGCACCGGTGGTCTTTACCCACCAGTGCCTTTTGCTGGAGGCCCGGGGAGACAAGGGCACACGGTGGCCGCCATCTTGGATTCGGCCCAGATCTCGCGAGACTTCATGAGATCTCGGCCGATGATCAGGCCTTGGTGGCCTGATCAGTGACGTGTCCGGGTGGGGCCTGCCTGCCCTATATAAGGGCGTGCAGGCCCGAGGTTGTCCCTTCTTGCCCAGACTCGTCAGTCATTGCAGACACCCACCCGCCCTCCCTATCTTACAGTGTGCTATTTTGGGTCGCCCTAGGGGGCCGAATAGGAATTTTTGGCGGTCTGGCCCCTTAGCCATGACCGTTTTTTCACCTATTCCACACTGTGGAGATGGATAGAGCTGTTAGGGGTGCTTGCACCTGTTTAGGTTAATTGGCTTACCTTTGGTCATTTGGGTAGGCAGGTTGGGGCGGAAAACTGGGTGGTGGTTTAGCAACTACGTGTTCTCCGTTGGGCATCTTTGGGGATGATTGACAGGTTCTCTCCAAGCTTGTGGTATTGGCGACCTGAGCAGCTGGGGGGAACCTGTCTTTGGGTCCCGCCTATTTAATTCCCCTTTTAGGGGTTAGCTGGCGGGATCTCCCACATGCAAGTGCATGGCATGGTCTCAGATGAGGGAGGGGTCCCTCACCTGGATTAGCATGGAGCTACGCCCATATGTTGCCCCGGAAGTTTATTATACGTCATTTTCCACCCCGGAAGCAATTGTTTGACCCTGCAGGTCCAAGTTAGGGTCATTAGCTATTCATGCTGATTATGCTAATTTGATTAAATAAATTATGCAAATTTATTTTAATAAAATGACCCAGTTTAAATCCAGCTCATTGTGTCCGTGTCATTACTCCGCCTCTCCATAACAACATTGGCCCCTAAAGACCATACTAAAATAAGTGTTCTATGGATTTTATAAAGACAGAGCTGTAGCCAAATGCAGCTGCCTCAAGACTGCCTTGTAAACTCTGGAGATGATGCAGGAAAAGACCATCTCCCATCGGCCTAATAGTTCAGTCTCAAGAGCAGCGGAGTTTCTGCGTATCTCCTGCAGACTTCAGTGTCTGCTGAAACGCATTTTCTATTTATATGTGGCTTGCCTTACCTAAAGGCAATACTTGGTAACTAAGTGAAATAAAACATTAACAGATTGTAAAAGGAAACATCAACAGTAACATTGTTTAAAAAATGTGAATCCTTCTGTGTAGGGGATGTAACCATGGACCTGCTGAACTATCATGGATCTTATCATAGTACTTGGCTGTGAATGTTCCCCATGAAGAGCCTTTCAATTCAAAGAATATTTTTCTCTTTCATAGCAGAACAGACACGAAATATTCAAAACAATTTCTAGAGGTAATGTTTTTGATTTAGTGTGTGGGAAAAGTTCTCACTTTGTTCCCAAATGCCAATCTGCCAAAGTAGGCCAACAAGCTGCTTTCTCACAGTACCCTTTTTGTGAGGTTGTATGACATCACAATTGCCTTAACAAAATTTGCAATAATGATGAGAGCTTCATATGAATCACAAGCTCAACTATTTATATATGCAGCTTTTTTTCTCCAAAGTTTGATCAGAACGCAGGTCAACAAATAGCAGATGTCTTTTTGGTATTCTATATTTAGTCTATAATTTATCTGCCTTTAAAATGGGGATTGGCAACAGGATTAGCAACAGAATTTTAAAGACATTCACCAAGAAGTCTGCCTCTCAGTTTCGATGTAAAAACTAAATGCTGAATGCAAACGTGTCATCAAGGCTTGGTGCAAGATGGGAAATGACATCTCAGTGCTTTCTCTAAAAGTGGGACCCACTGGGTCATTCTTCCAAAACTGTGTCCTTACCAGGATCCTCAGGTCTTTCACGCCTTAGCACTCCAGCAATTCCACACTTCAGATCCTCAGCACGTCCACCCCTCCACCCCTCCACCCCTCCACCCCTCCGCCCCTCCACCCCTCCACCCCTCCACCCCTCCGCCCCTCCGCCCCTCCGCCCCTCCGCCCCTCCGCTCCTCCGCCCCTCCGCCCCTCCACCCCTCCGCCCCTCCGCCCCTCCGCCCCTCCGCCCCTCCGCCCCTCCGCTCCTCCGCTCCTCCATTCCTCCGCTCCTCCGCTCCTCCGCTCCTCCGCTCCTCCGCTCCTCCGCTCCTCCGCTCCTCCGCTCCTCCGCTCCTCCACTCCTCCACTCCTCCACTCCTCCACTCCTCCACTCCTCCACTCCTCCACTCCTCCTCTCCTCCACTCCTCCACTCCTCCACTCCTCCTCTCCTCCTCTCCTCCACTCCTCCACTCCTCCACTCCTCCACTCCTCCACTCCTCCACTCCTCCTCTCCTCCACTCCTCCACTCCTCCACTCCTCCACTCCTCCACTCCTCCACTCCTCCACTCAACTCAACTTCTCAACTCCTCAACTACTCAACGCCTCCACTCCTCCTCTCCTCAACTAAACACCCTCAGCACAAGGATTGGGATCTTGGATATATATATGTATGTAGCAGTCAATTATCACAATGAGTGTTTCATGACTTATCCTATTATGGCAAACCTTTGTCCTAGAATCGCCATGGCTCCTCATATACATGATAACCTCATCTGCTTTTTGGCTGAGAGTCCCACCTCTGAAATGGTTTCAGCAGTTTTGATTTTGATGGGGGATCCGAATTTAGCCTATTTCTAAAATACCAGCTCAATTTTAAAAATTAATTTTATCCCCCGTTTACAATCAAAACTATCCTTCCTTCTTTCCTCTTTCATTTCCTCCTCTCCCTTCCTACTTTCCTCCTCTTCTCCTCTCCTTTTCTCCAGTTCTCGGTGCCACAGGGGCTGTCATCTTATTTTTTGCTTCTGTGCATGTGCATAAGCTGGTTTTTTTAGCACTGTGCATGCGTGTGTGAAGCGCCCGCGCAGCAAGGAGTGAACCAGCAGCAAAAAAATTCAGAACCCGTCCCCTGGATTGCAGGATGCTGTAACTCTCATAATCGTGCGCCAAGCACCCAATTATAATTTCATTGCAAGAACACTGCAATGACTGCTACCTTGAGGACCAGTCATAAATCCTCTTATTCATTATAACCCTAAACTGTTACTAAACAAATGTCATTAAATGAGGACTGCATTTAGAGGCAAAGGTTTGGCTACTGAGTGCGATGAGAACAGTATAGGATAGAAATAAGCGTGATAATAAATGGAAAGGCTAGCAAATTTTTCTTTTGGGGGGGGTAATTTTTTAAAAATTTTCCTTCTCTAATCATGTGTACAGAAAAAAAGATACCATTAATTTTAAGTTACATTATAGTATATCATTTTTGCAATTTCGGTATACATAGATTAACCAATGGCACCTCCTTACCATTTGACAGCTGAACAAAAAATAATTATTCCAATTCCTTATATGATAAGAAAGAAAGAAAACTGTTAGCCAATATACATTTTAGCCTGTTACTATTCTTAATCACATCAAATTAATTAGATCATAATGTTTCAATTTTCTCAAAATCTCCTCCATATCAATTTTCATGTATACTTTAAACCTTCTTCCATAGCAAATTTTTCAACATTGAGGGAATAACGTCATATCCCCCTGAATGCTTAATAACAAATGTTTCTCATGTTAAAAGTGTTTGATTGGCAACATGAATGGATGTGTATTTTTGAATGCAAATCATGCCATGTTGTTGGCTGAGGAGAAAATAAGTATGCATAATTATAATAATAATAATATAATATTATAATAATAGTTCCTTTACAAACATCTGTGTTTGAATTTCTCTTTTTGGACTTAATTGGGGGCTCGCAACGAGAAGCCCGGCAGAAGACATAGTAATATGCTTTTGTCCAAGTTGAAGTGAGAGTTGGGGCTGGTTAGGTCTCACAGAGTTTGCCTTCTCCAGGTCCCGTCAGCTAGGCAATGCCGCCTGGCAGGGCCTATTAGACGAGCCTTCTCTGGCATCCCTGGCTCTCTGGAATCAACTCCTTCCAGGAATTTGTACTGCCCCCACCCTCCTGGCCTTCCGCAAGGCTTTAAAACCTCACCTTTGCCAGCAGGCTTGGGGCCGTTGAGTGTGATGCCTAGCTCCGGCCAACGGATTGGAATCTACATGGGATGAGTGTGGATTCTTGTTTTAATGTATTGGGGGTTTAGATCTGATTTCTAAATTTAGATTTCTTATGCATTGTATTTTTGTACCTATTTTGTTGTGAGCCACCCTGAGTCTGCAGAGAAGGGCAAAAATAAATAGGTAAGTAGGCCAGTCAGAGTAAGAAGTAAGTTGAAGTCATTGAGAATTGGGTACATCAAAAAACTATAGTAAAACATGAAGAACAAAAGTGAAGACTTCTTGTAGTGTGAATGGATTTTGAATATGAAAGTAAATGACCAATATGAAACTGTAATGAGGTAACATGACATCAGTCCCTCAGGACAGAACAGGAAACTAGCCCCAGCCCCAGCCCTAGAGCTCCTGCCCAGCCCTAGCCCTAGCCCTAGCCTAGCCTAGCCTAGCCTCAGATGGCAAACGCACACACACGCACTGGAGCTGACATAGGGCAATGTCTTGTGTACCCTCTGATATTGTTCTACGTGCCACCACACGTTTAAAAAGCGTCCGCTTTCCCGGGCAGCCGGCTTTGCTGGCTGGAGAAGTGAGTGATCTGGGACTGCGTGGCTTTGCGCCACTTCAAACGTTTCTGCGCAGAGGGTTTTTAATGGCTGCGCGGACGCGCACCCGCGCAGCTTATAGGTAACAGTGCCTGCCAACTTGGTAAAAAGAAATTAAAATCGTTTGTTTAGTTTCTAGAAAAAGAGTGAAATGAGATGGAGATGATGTCATGAGAATGTATCCCTCAAACAAGAATGTTTTGCTGCAGCTGACGGAACATGAGAGTGAATTCTGTGTCAGAAAGGGATATTTTGCAACCAGCCTGTTTTTCAAATGTCAACCTCGTGTCCCCACCCACAAAATGTGGTTACATTCAAATAAGCAGGTAGCCATGGCCTGCCCTACTTCCCCAACATGAAGTCAGTGTGGGATGTGATGGGCATGTGGACATAATCAGGGCCAGATTGCGATTATCAAAGCTATCGGAGTGCTGCACCCGCAGCTTTGGTTCTCTTGCATGCGGTGTGCATGTCCCAGCGCGTTTTTCCCCCTGCAAAATACTGTATCCAGATGGTTCAGTTCCAAGTGGGGAGAAAGACACTGGAAACATGGAGGCTGATTGGAAAGATGGTTTATTGGTGAACAGGACCACATGGGTTTGAGGTCCTGGGCAACATATGGAGGAGAGAGATTGAGGTATTTATACCCTCTCTTGGGCCTTGCCCTTAAGCTTCCTGTTCCTGTGCAAGAAATGTATTCTGTTGGTTTGTCAGACTCCCAGGTTATGCAGCAGTCATAGTTAACTTTGTAAGTTATCTGAGTCTCAGGCATGGTTGAAGCTTGCTAATGAAATGAAGGGGCTTGTCCTACTGCGGCTGAATGATTTTGCCCTTGTTTAGATCTTTCGTGAGGGCTAATCGCATCACTGAGGCTGAAGGTCTTTTGTCTTGTAGATAGGCTGGTCCAGTCATGCTTGTGCTATTAAGAAAGGTGGGGGCTGTTTTCCAAGAGCATGTTTCTCCGTTAGGGAAATATAATATTCTACCTTTTAAATATTTCTCCAAATATTTCATTCTTCTAAGACAGGGTTGGGTGCTAGCTTTCCACAGGGTCACTAAACAAACTGTAACAAGTTGAGGATTACCTGTAATAATGTTCACCTATCTCCAGTGATGGGCTCCTACGGGTATGGTCAGGTACTCAGTACCGGTAGCAAAAGTTTGATTTTTTTTTCTTTTTTCCCTTCTGGGCTCTGGGTATGTTTTTCCTGTCACAATAAATTAGGTTGAATGTGTATAATTTTAGAAGAGTTGTGTCTGCATGTGTGTACATACACTTTATGTAGTAGATAATCAGGGGTGGGCTACTGCCCGGACAGGGGGTGGGAGGCAGTGGGGTAGCAAAAATGGAACTCCACCCCAGAACACCCAATTTGCACTGAAAGATGTTGAAACAAAATGCATAAGCCACGACCACAGTGTGGTAGTAAAAATTTTGGTAACCCCTCACTGCCTGTCTCCTTCCCACTGAAGTACTAGCTAGGAAGAGAAACTTTGGGATTCCTGCAGATGTGGAAGAAGGACATAACTATGCACGCCATTTAGATTTATTAGTTATTAAAATTCTACTGTACAATTTGTCATTTTGTGTGTGTGAGAGAGAGAGACAGTGAGAAAGAAAGAGACAGACAGAGACAGAGAAGGGGAGGGGAACATTAGAGTTAGCCTAACCTCCAACAGCTATACTAGACCAGAGGTTTCCAACCTTGGCAACTTTAAGACTTGCGGACTTCAACTCCCAGAGTTGAAATTGACTGAGGAGTTCTAGGAGTTGAAGTCCACAAGTCTTAAAAGTTGCCAAGGTTGGAGACCCTGTACTCAGGGATGGGTTGCCACTGCGCATCAATAGCAGCTGCCAAATTGTGCAACCTGCAGGCAACCACTCTGCAGTTTTTTTTGCTTCGTGCAGACAAGCAAAACCTTGTGAGGAGAGGCGCATGCGTGCAAGATTTTGGTGATTTTTTGCATCTAAAAATCAACAAAAACACACATACACGTGTTCCCTTGCAAGATTTCAGCACATTTTTTGCTTCCTGCCCATGCGCGGAAGCCAAATCATGCTGGGGATGCACATGCAGAATGAGATAAGCCAAGCTGCGTGCACACTCCACCGGTAATAGCCGGTAGTAGCAATCCGCCCTAGCCTGTACTACACTACAGAATCCAGACATCCCTAATAAAACCCACACCAATGCCCACACACACCCCAGGACCAGTCTACCAGCTGTGCCAGCAAGGGAAAATTCACTGCTCCTTCCTCAAGGGGAGGGGCATATTTTCGCACCTCAGTGGGGACTAACGCAGCAGCAGACTCTCCACCCCCGCCAGCACCCAATTAACAAAGAGGAAATCCAGAAAGACTGTTTGATTCTGCTCTATCCCAGGACCGGCTGAAAGTCATGACAATTCCTGTGCGCAACGTCCAGGGGCGCTCCACACATCCAAGGAGTTCAAAGCAGGGAGAGGAAGGGGTCAAGTCATCCTGCCATGCTTCCCATCAGTGATTGAGCTCTGGGCCAATTTGCATTGCATATTCCTCACAGAGACACACCCGCGCTCCAGCCAACGGGAAGTCTTCTTGTATCATGCGCAGAACGCCCAGAAGAAGCCAACCTTCTCCGTAGCGTCAAAGGACTAACGGAACATGCTCAAGAGAACGTTTCCCATAGTAATTCCTAGGGAGCATGGGCGGTAACGTTTCCTTTAATCTCCCCTCCGATTTGCAGGATAGGCTGCAATAGCAGGCAGGGACCACTAGGTGGTGGCTGCTGTGCAGCATCCCAAGGAAAGAGATTCCTCCTGTTAGCAGGCTACAGTGGGGGGCGGGGACAGGACACTCGGAATGAGTCGGGATCTTTAGAAAGGGGCCGCAGTCCAGGTGAGGTTTGCTAGGGTGGGAGTCTGGGAGTCTTCTCCCCTCCTAGCCACAATCTCCTGTAAGTGCAGTAATTTCTTTCCTTTAATAACCCTGCTGTTCTGTTTAGAAAAAATCCCTAATCTTATGTTCCCGGGTCTATTTGACCCGGACTGCAAATTAATCATTTTAGGTACTTATATTTGGTCTTTTTGAAAGCTTTTTTCACCTGGAAACAAGTTTGAACATTTCTGCACACAATGGAATGAAAATTGAACTGAAAAAATTAATCCTTATTGGTTTATTTTGCACATAAATGTGCCTCCCCCCTGTTTTTGTGAAATGTTTTTCAATTTATGGATAGTTTTGCTTGCAAAATGCATTCTATTTTACTGAAGTTGGTGTGGGATTGGTAGCTTGAACATTTCTGCACACAATGATATGAAAATTGAAATGAAAAAAGTAAATCTTATTGGTTTATTTGGTGATATAATGCATGCCCCCCGATTTCTGTGAAATAGTCTTCACTTTATGGATAGTTTTGTTATCAAAATGCATTCTATTTTACTAAAGTTGGTGTGGGATTTGTAGCTTGAACATTTCTGAACATAATGATATGAAAATTGAACTGGAAAAATTGATGCATATTGGTTTATTTTGCACATAAAGTTATTTCAATTTATATAAAAATATGCTGTTAATTTCAAACTTACATACTTTTTTTTAGTAAAATGGATTTCTTTCATAAAATTAGTTCTCTGGCTACAATGTGGTTGATTTTCAAAAGGATATTCCAAATATTTCTAGCCAAATATGTATAACAAGTGACAATAATGGCACACAGCAAGGCCGAGGGGGGTGGCACTTTTGTGGCAAAAATAAACCAATAAGAACCATTTTTTTCAGTTCATTTATATTTTTCTTATGTTCAGGATTGTTCAATTTAGTATATCAAACCTTTTGGGGGGAAATTCCTTAGGGATTTGTAGCCTTAAAAAATATAAATTGACACGAAATTCAGAAAGGATGGGGGGAGGGGCTTTTTGATCAAAATAGAAATATAAGTCTCAATTTTTCCAGTTCAATTTTCATATCATTATGTTCATAAATGTTCAAACTAGTTTTCCAGTTGAAAAAGTTTTCTAAAAGACCAAATTCAAGTACCTAAAAAAAATCATTTTGGTCCGGGTCTATATGACCCGAACAGACTAAACGTGACTTTTTTTTTGCCCAGAAAAATTTTTTCCCCCCACCCCCACAAATATTTTTTTGATGATCAGCATTGTTAAATTGAGTAAATGAATGCCTAAGATTTTAAAGAATATTTCGTATTTGGAGCATAAAAAAATAAAAAGTGAAAATGGTTGCAAGCAGCCGAGGGGGTGAGGGGAGGCCTTATTTCTGATGTTAAAAAACCAGTAAGAATCTTTTTTTTCAGTTCCTTGATGTTTTTCTTATATTCAGAAATGTTGAAGCTACCAATCTCACACCAACTTCAGTAAAATAGAATGCATTTTTCAAGCAAAACTATCCATAAATTGAAAAACATTTCACAAAAACGGGGGGGAGGCACATTTATGTGCAAAATAAACCAATAAGGATTAATTTTTTCAGTTCAATTTTCATCCCATTGTGTGCAGAAATGTTCAGACTACTTTCCAAGTGAAAAAAGCTTTCAAAAAGACCAAACATAAGCACTGCAAATGAAGAGTTTTCGGTCCGGGTCAGGGTGACCCGGGAACAGAAGATTTGTAACTTTTTTTGTCCAGCAAAAACTAAGCCCCCCACCCCCCAAAAAAAATTCTCATAGAGAGAACCCCTGAAATGATGAACAGTCATGAAATTTCAAGTTTCAGATATGCAGGGAAAATTTTTTACAGGGACTCAAACTTGGCTTCGGGTCACATACGACCCGAACAGAACAGCAGGGAATTAATGTAGTTGATAGAAAATATACATTGTTTCATTGTGCAGGTCATTTAACTGAAACACAAATGTTAGAAATTTGGTGACAGCCCTTTGAAGTAGGCAACAATCAAGAAACAGGCATGGCAAATTGGTGGTGATGGTTATTGTCAGTCGGGTGATGGGCACATGCACTGTGCACTGTTTTATATTTGTTTTATGTAACCTTATGTGCAAAACCAATAAAATATATTTTTTTAAAAAGAAAAAGAAACAGGCATGGCAAAGATTTCAGTAAGACTCTTGATTATTCTAGGATAAAATAAAGAATTATGAAAGACTGTCAGAGCTTCTCTCTGCCCAAACATATAACAAACAAAATCTTCTTTCTCAGAATTGAATAATCTTTTTCTGGAAGTCTCCCCTCCCCATTAATGGTACATTCTCTTCCAAGGTTAAGCCAACTTTCTTTACCACTTAGAAAACAAAATGATATTATTTAGTGACCTTGAGAGGAACATATTTCTAAAGATGCTTATCTCTTCAAATGCATGAATGGAAATAACAAGTAAGAAAAATAACATTAATAGCAGCATTAAAATAATCATAATTACAATCTCTGCCTATATCAACATGATGTTGATTTAATGTAATGAACTGAAGTCAATGTCTATTATGGAATGTGAGAAAGATCTTGGTGACTGTGCATAAAACTACCTAAGAAAGATAAGATAAGAGACAGCATAACCCACACCACATGTGGATAGTGGACAGGGCAAGAAACTTCAAACATAGATTTCCCAGTAAAGGAGATGGCTGGAGGCGGAGAGAATTCCCAATTCAGGAAAGATGAAACATTGATGTTGCCTTACCAATAGCAAAAGCATTGAGGTAAATAGCAATAACACTTAGACTTACAGTATGTACTGCTTCATAGTGCTTTACCGCTCTAAGCAGTTTACAGAGACAGCATATTGCCCCCAACAATCTGGGCTCTTATTTTACCAACTTCAGAAGGCTGAAAGGCTGAGTCGGTCAGAATTGAACTGTCACCAATTAGTAGAATTAGACTGCACTAGAGCATTCTTTTTTTCCGGGTATAAATTTTTTCTTTATTTTTCTTTCAGCATAAAATAAAACAACATGAGCAATAAAAAACACAGAATAAATGCTTAAAATAATAATTAATAATATTTCTTAGATTTGTTAAACATTCAGAAAGAGAGAAAAGCGCTAATACTACTTTCAATATGTAATTTTTATCCTCTTCTTTGCTAAGTTAATTAAAATTAACCACACATGAGATATATTTCATCTACAAATAACAATATTATAAAATCCAGTCCATTATTTTCTCTTTTTCTATTTATAATAAAACATAAACATCTTAACATCTTAACTCAATATCTAATTTAATCCTTTCATCTCTGTGTTAACTCCTTATCCAATACTGCCAACAGTCCTTATTTCATCATCTGGGTCTTTAATAGATTAAAATTAAATCATCATGTATTTCTTCAAAGTAAGTAAAAGAAAATACTTCTCCTTTATTTTTAGTTTCCAACCATTCATAAAACTTTCCCCAAATCTTATAGTAATCTCATTCCTCTTTATCTTTGAGTTTAAAAGTAAGCCTATTCATTTCAGCACAATCTAAAATCTTATGTAATATTTCTCTTTTGTCTGGAATTTTATTCAGTTTCCAATTTTGTGCATGCATATTTATTTATTTATTTATTTATTTGTTTATTTATTTGTTTGTTTGTTTGTTTGTTTGTTTATTTGCCGCCCCTCTCCACAGCTGCTGTTAAAATATGTATAATGAAATATGTTTCTTCTTTATTAAAATTTTCTGGTAAAATACCTAATAAGAATATTTCTGGTTTAAATTCAATAATCCTTTTCAAAATCCTCTGTATCCATTGCTGACTCTCTTTCCAAAATTTCTTAACTTCTGTGCATGTCCACCACATATGATAAAAAGAGCCTGGTAACTGATAACATTTCCAGCATTTAATTGATCTATTCTTAAACATTTTTGCTAATCTTTCTGGTGTCATATACCATCTATAAAACATCTTATATATATTCTCCTTATACATTTTATATTTTTCCCCCAAATTTGTTGCCACTTATAATCACTGCACCACCACAGTTCAGATAGGAATCATCTGTGAAATTTTATTTATTCTTCCTCCTTCTCTTGTCTTGTTTCCTTTGTGTGAATGACACAGTGGCTGAACACAATAAAGAATAGAACTGGAGCTGAGCATCAAAAAAGGAGGTAGGCAAGCGTCTAGCCAGGGTTGCATAAAGACCTCTAAGAGTTACATGAGCTTTACAGAGGAAATGTCTCTTTCCCATCAGGATGGGCTGGCCTCTTATCTATTTGATTGTGAAAGCCATGTCAGCTCAAGACAAGGTCACATCCTGCTGTGACTTAATCATTAATGGACTTAATGTAGCATGCATTCCTGAGACTTGAGTGGTGTTCATTTCACCCAGTTCAGTGCAATACTCAGAGTATTAGGAGGGGAGTGGATGTAGTCAAGAAAAGTATTGGTTCAGTCACCAGACATTTTTCCCAAAATAGTCCAAGCTAAGAGAGTAGCCACCAAACCAAAATAACTTTTCTGATTCTGATGACTAGAGTTTCGTCACTATAGTGTATTATCATCATTATTATTGATTGATGGAACATGCTTAGAGTCCAGTATCATTACTCAGACTTGCTGCTATATGTTGTGATTCTTGCAAATTATCTTTTGAAAGTTTCAGTAAAGCACATATGCACATGCGCATGCACACACACACACACCTCAAGTCTGTTTTGTTTGGTCTGTGGAAAAGATACAACAGAAACAACAGCCTGAAAAGCCACATAAGCCTTGCCTGATCATGGAAGGCAAAGAAAGGTCAGTTTGTAAAGACAAAAAGAAAACAAATAATGGAAGGTTAATGCACAACAGGTTGCAGTGAGTAAATAGAAAGGAAAGAAATAATAGAACAGAAGATTCTGTGTTTAAAAGAAATTATTGGACATTGTATATAGAGAGAGTTGAACAGTTTTTTTGAGACACATGGGATAGTTAGTGAAAAATGAATGTCCTTTTTTATTGAGTGTCATGGGAGGCAAGAATACAGCAAGTTGAGAAGATAAAGTGCCCATAAAATTCTCACAATTCAACTTTGTTGAACTAGTAAAAAAAATACAGGACTCTTTGGTGGCCCAGTTATTTTTTTTGCAGAGGCTTTCAGATTTCATAAACAAAAATAAAGGGATAGTCCCCTAAAGTACAATTTGATTATGGCAAATTTCTTGAAGGGATAAATCATGCTACAAAAAAATTATGGAATTCTGAAAGAAAACTTTTTAAACTTTATTAAAATTAGCTTTAATTTTTAAGAACTTCCCCTTTAATTTCTTAAATCAGGGTAGAATTGGGGTGACTGGATGGAGCTGAGCATTTGTTGACCGGATGCCTTTCCTGATGCCTATGTGGAGTTCGCAGCAGATATTTTCTCTTTCTGCCTTAAGAGAGGAACATCTGCCACTACCTAGGATTGAACTTCCAAGTGTAAGTCAAGTATCGTCATCACTAGGCCACCACACCATATAGCGTTAACATTTAAAATAATATTTAAAGTTGTTAACTCCATTTGAGCTACTACTAAAGATACTTAGCAGCTGCAGTTGGAATAACACTCTTGTGCTACCATTGTGGCAGAGGTTCTTACAAGATTTAAAGAAGCAGCCTTCAGAAAATGAAGTAAAGTGAAATAAATTCATGAAATGCTATCACCCAACAAAATATTTGCTAACAACCAAACCACTATTTTAGAAGAATGCAGTGGTACATGAATACTATAAATGAGAACTTTATAAGGAAATAGATGTAGAAAAGATGAAATGAACCAAAAACAGCGCAAACTACAAGTGAAATCATAATGTAGTTTTGAGAAAAGAGACAATTTAGCAAAGAATCTGGGTGATTTTTAGGCCCATCACTTTCTTTCAGCCCTAGAAAAGAATCAATAACAAATCACTTGTGAAATCTTCCCAAGCAAATTGCAGAGACTAATCCAGGCAGTCACCAGGTGTCAACCTTGACATGAAGGTCAATGCATACACACACACACAAGCACACACATACGCATACAGACAAAGACTTATAAGAAGCGATTAAAAATTGCTGAGATTAATTTATTTATTTACTTTAAAAAATGAGATATATATACCTGAAATACAAATTACCAATTTATAATCTAGAAAAGATAATTCATAGTAACTATGAAACATAATTCCCGGCCAAGTAAGTTGGTGTTAAACCATTTGGCTAGCATTTTGAATAGCTGAGGAAGATGCAGCAGGGTGAGAATATATCTAAAAAGTATCAAGGAGACTGTTGATGTGTTGCATTTGGAAGATGAAAAGCAGTAATGGGGAAAAGAGAGAAGATAGAATTACTTAACATCTTCTTTGCATCTTTTTTCTCTTGGAAAAGAGTATTTACTCCTTCCTAATACAATAGAGAAAAGTAGGGAAAATCTATTACCAGTTTCATCTGTATACCAATTGAACTTCTTTTATTGCAACAAATAATGTTGCAATAAAAATAACCAAACCTATTCTCTTACTTGTCTTCTCTTATAATTGGTCCAGGAGCTACATCTGTGTTACAATGAGAAACAAGGGTCATGTTTGGAGCACTTACTATACATGTTACATTTCTTCTGAAGTACTGCATTAGCTGCATTAGCTACAGATTAGCTGTTCCACTGTTCCACTTTAATATCTAATGTTATTTGATGTGAAGAACTAGAATGTCTTTGTCATTATCTGTGTGGTCACTCGATAAAATATTCAGAAGAAGTCCTTTTGAAATGTTTAAATTGGTAGAGTGGTGTTTTCATAGAAGCTACTCAATCATTGGCTTCTTTGCATTCTGATACGTTCTACCCATTCTGAAATTTGCAAGATGTTTGAAGACCATTAAAAAACAACGTAGATCTGTCCTTTATGAATGTTAAATTCGAAACAGAAAGCTTTACTTTTCTAAGTTTTTTATAATGAATTTGGGTTTCATTTCATTTCCAGAACTGAATTCATTTCCAGAATCAGCATAATTTATTCCCTTCTTTTTCTCTTGTTCTTATTATCATGTGCTTCAAATTGTGGTTGGATTGGAAGTATAAGGATAACAAACCTGCAGGAAGAAATTAAATACCTCTCGGATTTAATTCCCACAGAGATATCTCAAATTCCTTGGGGAAGTTTTCAAGCAAGATAAGCAGGCAATAACTGGCTCTTGCTGTCAATGTCCAAAGATTATTGCTGCTTCTGCAAAAGAGCATTTAGCCATTATAATTAGAAGCTATTGGCAGTTTGTCTAATCATCCTGTAAAGCAGTAGGTAGTCGTAAGTAGCCATCGTTCTGCCTTGAGATAATGAATTCACACTTTTAACCACATATTTTCTGATGAAATGTGTACTGCATAAAAAAATGCAATCCTACATTATTTTATTGTTGCTTATTTAAATTGGAAAAGGTCACTTTTGGTTTTTTTCTGAAGGATAAGACAACTTTGGGATAAATGTTTTTATAAAATACATTTCGGTCTTGACTAACTGTGGTCATGTTTTCTCTGAGAATGTTAGAAGGATTTGATTGATGCAAAATATAGTCGAGGTAGTCCTCAACTTATGACCATTCATTTAACAACTGTTTGAAGTTATGATGCGGCCAGTCCTCACATTTACAGCTATGACAGGGTACCATGGTCTCTTGCTAAAATTTCAGGCACTTGGAAGCTAGCTTGAATTTATGATGGTTGCTGTGTTCCATGGTTACATGATAATCTTTCCAGGGCTTTTCTGATAAACAAAGTCAATGGCGAAGCCAGATACCTTTAACCACCATGGTAAAAAAGGCTATAAAACTGGGTGTGACTCATTTAGCAACAACATCATGATCAGGCTTAGCTGAGTCTAGGGGATGAATATAGCTGTATAGTTGTCTTCTGAATTGGTTTAGTATGCATCCAACTGAGAAGGATTGTATAAATTCACATGATCATTTTTGTGCGCACTATCCTAGACTGTTCTACACATTTTGAGATACACTTTTGATAGTGTGCATATTTTGGGAAACATGTTTTCCCCCAGTATGAAGTGTGCATTTCTGAATGCATTTCTCTAATGTACATATTTTAGTGGGCATTTTGATATGGCTTATTGGAACAGTTTGATATCAAATCAAATTAGTAATACCTTATTAGGCTTGAGATGGATTTTAGTAGGAGACTGGCATTTTGGGAATTCATCACATCTTTTGGTCTCCATAAGAGAGAAAGGTTGAAGCTCAAAAGACAGGAAGCGTTCATATTACTATAAAAAAGAATGGTAACCCACGATTCTGCTTCCTCAATGGTGCGTTTAATAAGCATTTTGCTGTTAGGATACTCTCAATATCAGCAGAAGCCAATATTATTGCTTTTCCTTATGGTTGCTGGGATGGAAATACAAAAGAATTATAAAATCATGTTGCTATTCAAGTTTATGCTTTATTCATGTTAAAATAAAGCTGTAAAGATCCAAAACAACATGCAATTTATTATCCCAGCAGTTTTTGAGTTGCATTCCCCCCTTTGTCTTATTATGGGAAGCATTTGCGTTAGGATAAAAGCCTTTCTGCCACTTCATATTTCTGTTTCTCCTACTGCTTGAGCCTGCTGGGAAAGTCTAATTTCCTTTCATTGATACCTGCCTGTTGCCATAGAAAAGAGATAATGTCTCAAATTTGAGACAATTTTACATTATGACAGCTCTGAAGAGCCTACATGACAATTCTGAAAACTCTCACCTTTGAAACACTAACTGAGACCAATAGTCAAAGAAGAAAGGAATAAGAAATAAAGGCATTGTGTGGAAATTAAATGAATTTGTAAATAGAAATGACATCATTCCCAGTCTGGAGCTTATTTTAGCCGAAAGTTCAAAGATACTCGTAGGGCGACAAACACTTTGAATTTGAATCATAGGGCTTCAAAAGGGTTTAACTTTTCTGCTTTGGAATATGTTTTTAATTCTTGCATCAGATGCTATATAATAAATAAATACCTTTTTCCATCTGGTGTCCATGTGCCCTTGCATATCACCCTGGCATTCATTTATAGTTCAAAGTAGCTCCAAATGGAAGGGTAACCTCAAACTCCCTGGAAAGTTTGTTTGACAGACTTGGCTTTGAAATAATCCAATGGTGGGGAGAGATAACTAACTCCTGCAGTGTTGTTTGATTAGTTACTTGCATTAATGTTTTGTATGAACCCTATGTGGGAATTCAGAAACGTTCTAATTTAAGCCACGGTTTTGGTTAAACTTGCTTTTAATTCCTTTGAAATCCCACCAATGTTAAGGTGTGTATGTGTGTGTTTGTGTGCATGTGTGTCCGCAACCAAGCACATGCAATGTGAAATGTAGGAGCCTATCACCCTCATCTGGCTTTTGAATAATGTGCTATGTGCCACTATCCTAAAGACAGACTTCAATAGGCCTATGATTAGAAAAGAAATATTACATTGAATTTCATGTAATTTCAATCTTAAATGTAATTAACATAATTACCCCCCCCCCCTATTGTTGCAATTGCATATTCTTCATCAGAGAAGCAAGACCTTCTCCTTTTTATTATAAATTTGGAAGAGAAAATTAATTTGGATTCATTCATTCATTCATTCATTCATTCATTCATTCATTCATTCATTCATTCATTCATTCATTTATTTATTAGATTTGTATGCCGCCCATCTCCGTAGACTCGGATCTTTGATTGTGTTCTCAATGGTCTGTCTGGAGGAGATCAGTATGACATTGGCTGATGATATTATTACATTATTAATATTTGTTGAACCTTGAACTTTTTTTTTGAAGCATGGGATACCAACTAAGAAACTTTTTGCCAGGACTTGTTTATGTGCTGTTTATTTGTTTGTTTGTTTGTTTGTTTGTTTGTTTGTTTGTCTGTCTGTCTGTCTGTCTGTCTGTCTGTCTGATGTTTAAGCAGTTTTGCAGAATTGTAATTATTATTATTATTATTATTATTATTATTATTATTATTATTATTATTTAATTAGATTTGTATGCTGCCCCTCTCCACAGACTTGGGGCGGCTCACAACAACAATAAGAAACAATGTATCACAAATCTAATATTAAAAATCTCTAAAAAAAACCCTTATTTAAAAAGCAAGACATACACACAAACATACCATAAATAAAATTCCCCCACGCCTGATTGCAGAGGTGGGTTTTCAGAAGTTTACGAAAGGCAAGGAGGGTGGGGGCAATCCTAATCTCTGGGGGGAGCTGGTTCCAGAGGGTTGGGGCCGCCACAGAGAAGGCTCTTCCCCTGGGTCTCGCCAGATGACATTGTTTAGTCAATGGGACCCAGAGAAGGCCAACTCTGTGGGACCTAACTGGTTGCTGGGATTTGTGCGGCAGAAGGCGGTCCCAGAGATATTCTGGTCCGATGCTATGGAGGGCTTTATAGGTCATAACCAACACTTTGAATTGTGACCGGAAACTGATCGGCAACCAATGCAGACTGCGGAGTGTTGGTGTAACATGGGCATACTTAGGGAAGCCCATGATTGCTCTCGCAGCTGCATTCTGCATGATCTGAAGTTTACGAACACTTTTCTAAGGTAGCCCCATGTAGAGAGCGTTACAGTAGTCAAACCTCGAGGTGATGAGTGACTGTGAGCAGTGACCCCCGGTCCAAATAGGGCCGCAACTGGTGCACCAGGCAAACCTGGGCAAAAGTCCCCCTCGTCACAGCTGAAAGATGTTTCTCCAATGTGAGCTGTGGATCAAGGAGGACATCCAAGTTGCGGACCTTCTCTGAGGGGGTCAATAATTTCCCCTCCCAGGGTAATGGACAGACAGATGGAGTTGTCTTTGGGAGGCAAAATCCACAGCCACTCCATCTTATCAGGGTTACGTTTGAGTCTTTTGGCACCCATCCAGACCCCAACAGCCTTCATTACCCCATTTTTTTCTTACTCTTAGGTAAGATAATAAATGGGGCAACCATTGCAGCATGTTAAATTTAGCAGTGGTGGACCTCTGGGGAAGAAATTGCTAAGGTGGCTATGCTAAAAGTGGAAATAATGGACATCTCAAAATTAAGGGCTGGAAAATAGGCCAATTCTTTATAATTCCTGCCAGAACAAGGAGAAGCCATGATGGAGACCATCTACAAGAATTCCTTGCAATTATTCCTTGTAAGGAGACCACAACAGACTGCTGAGAGTTTAGTGCTATGAGACATGAGGAAATAACCATCATTTTGCCGAAGCCAAAATTGCTATCTTCAAAAGGATACTTGCTACTTCCTTTTCTAATAACTTTCAAAACTGCTTGTTAACTGC
This sequence comes from Erythrolamprus reginae, assembly GCF_031021105.1. Lineage (NCBI taxonomy): Eukaryota > Metazoa > Chordata > Lepidosauria > Squamata > Dipsadidae > Erythrolamprus > Erythrolamprus reginae. The sequence continues at coordinate 105,321,030 of NC_091952.1, read as the reverse complement.
TTTTTTAAGGTGTCAGGAACGGAAAGGTTTTTTTAAAGGTGTTAGACTGAAAGGTTTTGGAGCACTGGGTGGGTTTCCTTTAATTGTCAGTGAAACAAGTTTTAAATACAAGTTTAAGAACTTATTTTTGTTCTGGAATAATCAGCAAAAGAATGAATAGAATTTAGACTTTAGAAAGCTACAAATGGACAATTTTGTTTGTGTTATAAAATATTACTAGGAGAGGGAAAGAGAGAGAGAGAGAGAGAGAATGCTTAGCAGTGGCCAGAATTACAGAAACTATTTTCTTGATTGACAATCCCAGTAGTTTATTAAACAAGGTTAGAATTCAGACAGAGCTTTCTCTGGTATCAGCTTATGAAGACAGATTGGTGGTTCTTTGATTTATGTTCTTGCTGCTCAACACAAATGCAGAGAGATGCGAAGTTGTACAGAGCTAGCTATGGCTGAAAGAACTTGTGGGAAGGCGGAGTGGCAAAAGTGTTTAAATGTAAAAGTGGACGCCAAGAATAAAATATAACAAGAGTGCTTTTTCAGACAGATTGTTTTTGTCTACAACAGATGTTTTTTGGCACCGATATCAAGAGATGAAAAAGCGCTTCAAGCTAAGCAAGCTAAAGTGGTCAAGTCAATTACTGCGCTTTCTCATCCTCCAGCCATAATTTCTGTATCTCTTCTGCCAGTTACCAGTTGTCACTTAAAAACGAAGTGTTCCAATTTGACCTGGAAGATGAATTTTGAATCCCTATTCTCTGGGCAACTGAGCCACTACAGAGCAATTCCTATAGGAATAAAGATACAATTTCATCTCTCTGGGGTACAGCCATCTTTGAAAATCAGACTGACTGGTAACTTTAAAAAAAGTCATTAACTACTTGCAAGTTTCATCTATGATCCATCCTATCCAAATATCCCATCTAAAACTTAGGTAAGAGAATAAATGCATGAGTCCAATCTTTATGATTTTACACATTGACCTTTATGGGTTGCCATTTAGTAGAAATACTGACCTGATTTTCTTCCTGTCCAGAGATCCAAATGACTAGCCATGACTGAATGTTCTGACTTTTTGTACCTGATCTCAGAGGATAAATCCATAAAGATATAGTCAGTCTCCTGAGTTAAAGTTGGTGATATCATCTTTCTTATAGTATATTAATTATAATATTATACTATTTTAAAACTGACAGAGGATGTGGAGAGATATATATTGGAACTAGTGGACTAGGTCCTTTATTTGTTTGTTTGTTTGTTTGTTTGTTTGTTTGTTTGTTTGTTTGTTTACTTACTTACTTACTTACCTACCTACTTACTTATTTATTTGCATGCCGCCCCTCTCCATAGACTCGGGGTGGCTAACAACAATGATAAAAAACAGCATGTAAAAATCCAATACTAAAACAACTAAAAAAAACCTTATTATAAAACCAAACATACATACAAACATACCATGCGTAAATTGTAAAGGCCTAGGGGGAAAGAATATCTCAGTTCCCCCATGCCTGACGGCAGTGGTGGGTTTTAAGAAGCTTACAAAAGGTGAGGAGGGTGGGGGCAATTCTAATCTCTGGGGGAAGTTGGTTCCAGAGGGCCGGGGCCGCCACAGAGAAGGCTCTTCCCCTGGGTCCCGCCAAATGACATTGTTTAGTTGACGGGACCCAGAGAAGGCCCACTCTGTGGGACCTAACTGGTCCCTGGGATTCTTGCAGCAGAGGATGTGGGGAGATATATATTGGAACTAGTAGACTAGGTCCTTTAGTTTAAGCATCAAAATTAATCATACATTGGAAATATTAAATGGATCTCCACATTTTTCTTGCAACCATGAAAAACAACCATGCAACCATGAAAAATTGTTTTAAAAATCCAAATAACACTTGCATTTACAAAAATTTAGAATGATAAATTACAGCTCCTATACCTTGAATCTAACTAACCTTTTTCTTCAATTTTTCCACTTGATAGGAATTCATTCTTCATCTTATTTAACTGGTTTACAGAACAAAGTAAGCAATGCTTCAAAATGGGGGAGATGGGGTCCCCTCCTCCTGGAGCCCATTACGACATCGGGCCACAATACAACCTTGTGTCATCGTCAGCTCACTTTCGCTTCCTGGATGTCAGTTGCTTTTCCTGAATTGCTGTCAGGGTTATGATCCCTTACCTCCCTGCTGGCCAGATAGTCCTTGGCTCTCTGACCAGCTTATCATTGGCATGCTACCCCTGGGCATTAAATTCCCACTACCCAGCAATTGTGAATTGCTTCTTTTTCAGTGAAGTAAACAAGGCTTGAAGAAAAGAGACAGCTTGGACTGGAAGTGTTAATTTACCCTCTCAAGTGTTAGTGGTTACCATTAGGAACCCAAAGTGGATGGTTAAAGTACCAAATGTATTCAGCCAGAATTTTAGAGGCAGGGATCTTTCAATTCTACTGCCACAAACATCTAATCAAAACAAACAATCAGCAAAACTCCAGGTTTTTGAGTAAGCCACAAAGACCCTAAGCTTCTCCTATTTATATAGCAAGTAAAAAGACTGGAGTTAATAAAATAGACATGCATTTAAAAGGTGTTATAGCAACTTGATTTTTTTAAAAAAATATTATTATTACTTCTAAAAGTGGAACAGATTAGAAAAAAGTACCACTGGATAAATGCAAAGTGGATCCATCTATTTCCAGAATTTAGGGTCCATCCACAAATTGGTTTGGCTGATCCATGCATAGACTTAGTAGGTTGCAGCTGTCATTAGAGTTGGCAAATTCTATTAGGATTGTTGAGCTGAAGTGGAAAAGAATTAACTAATCCTTCAGTGGCACTTTTACAACTTCCCCTGCTGGAAGTTCTAATTTTCATCAGCTGGGAGCAGCTTTAGGTAGTCATGGCAACTGCAATGGGAGGTATGAATTTCCTCCTTTCTATTGCACTATTTTGACTTATTTCATCCTTGTTTATATGGCAAAAAACAAAGTTCTTCTACTGGCACCATTGTTCAACTCTTCTAACTCTTCACTACCTAATGGACATTATTTGGACATCAGTAATTTTTTTCTTGGATTTCTTGGAAGTCATGCTTGTCTCATCGGTAATAGTATTTAACCATCTTGTCATCTTTTTTATTGCTTTTGACTTTTCTAAGCAGCAGGTTCTTCTCCAATGACTCTTGGGTTCACAGTATGTGTTCAAAATATTTAAGCACTGCCTTCATTATTAGTGTTACTAGTGCAATCTGATTTTACTTTAACTGGTACTAAATGATCTGTTCTTTCATTCGTCATATTTTAACAAATTTTCCCTGTACCACAATTGAGAAGCATGATTCTATTTCTTCAGTCAGCCTTTCTAAGGGCTTAGGGCTTATTGCAAAAGACATTTCTAACGGCAATGAAGCTTAGATGTTATATTCTATTTTTCCCCTGTGCTTTCCTGTACAAAATAGCTTTTTTTCTATGTTCTTGTTCACAGTACAGTATTGTAAAAACTTGAGTTTTCAAAAGTAAGCCTCTCCACATTCTTCTCTCATACAGTTATTTCACACTATTAACTGTTTTCTCAAGTATCCGGCTCAAAAGCATTAGCACTTTTTTGCCTTTGTCTTCAAGACCTGCACAGGAAGGAAATAGAAACATAGAAACATAGAAACATAGAAGTCTGACGGCAGAAAAAGACCCCATGGTCCATCTAGTCTGCCCTTATACTATTTTCTGTATTTTATCTTAGGATGGATATATGTTTATCCCAGGCATGTTTAAATTCAGTTACTGTGGATTTATCTACCACGTCTGCTGGAAGTTTGTTCCAAGGATCTACTACTCTTTCAGTAAAATAATATTTTCTCATGTTGCTTTTGATCTTTCCCCCAACTAACCTCAGATTGTGTCCCCTTGTTCTTGTGTTCACTTTCCTATTAAAAACACTTCCCTCATGGACCTTATTTAACCCTTTAATATATTTAAATGTTTCGATCATGTCCCCCCTTTTCCTTCTGTCCTCCAGACTATACAGATTGAGTTCATTAAGTCTTTCCTGATACGTTTTATACTTAAGACCTTCCACCATTCTTGTAGCCCGTCTTTGGACCCGTTCAATTTTGTCAATATCTGTTTGTAGGTGAGGTCTCCAGAACTGAACACAGTATTCCAAATGTGGTCTCACCAGCATTCTATATAGCGGGATCATAATCTCCCTCTTCCTGCTTGTTATACCTCTAGCTATGCAGCCAAGCATCCTACTTGCTTTCCCTACTGCCTGACTGCACTGTTCACCCATTTTGAGACTGTCAGAAATCACTACGCCTAAATCCTTTTCTTTTGAAGTATTTGCTAACACAGAACTGCCAATACAATAGTCAGATTGAGGATTCCTTTTCCCCAAGTGCATTATTTTACATTTGGAAACATTAAACTGCAGTTTCCATTGCTTTGACCATTTGTCTAGTAAAGCTAAATCATTTACCATATTGCCGACGCCTCCAGGAATATCAACCCTATTGCACACTTTAGAGTCATCGGCAAATAGGCAAACCTTCCCTACCAGACCTTCCCCTATGTCACTCACAAACATATTAAAAAGAATAGGACCCAGAACAGACCCTTGTGGCACACCGCTTGTAACCTGACTCTGCTCAGAATACTCGCCATTCACAACAACCCTCTGGTGTCTATGCTTCAGCCAGCTGCAAATCCATTGAACTATCCAGGGATTAAGTCCAATCTTCACTAATTTATCTATCAGCTCTTTATGTGGAACCGTATCAAAGGCTTTTCTGAAGTCCAGGTAGGCAATATCCACGGCACCACCTTCATCCAACACCTTTGTGACATAGTCAAAGAAATCAATGAGATTAGTCTGACATGATTTGCCTTCAGTAAAGCCATGCTGATTTGGGTCCAATAATTTATTGTTTTTTAGGTGCTGATTTATCCTCTTTTTCAGTAGAGTCTCCATCATTTTAACGACAACTGATGTCAAGCTAACTGGCCTGTAGTTACCAGCTTCTTCTCTACTGCCCTTCTTGTGGATAGGCACAACACTTGCCATTCTCCAATCCTCAGGAACATCTCCTGTTAACAAGGATTGGTTAAACAAATCAGTCAGGGGGGTAGCAATGACAGATCTGAGTTCTTTAAGAACTCTGGGGTGGATGCCATCTGGACCCATTGCCTTATTTATCTTTAATCGTTCAAGTTCTTCTAAGACATCGGCTTCTAAGATCACTGGAGCTGAATCCGTACAGTTGGAGGCAATGCTATATCCCTCTATAGTATTATTTTGTAAGGTGTCTTTTGAGAAAACTGAACAGAAGTAGCTATTGAAATGGTCAGCGATCTCCTTATTCCCATTAATGCATGTATTTTTCCCGGTACTAAGCTTCGTGATGCCGCAGTTTTTCTTCTTCTTATCACTAATATATCTGAAGAAGGTTTTATCCCCCTTCTTTAGAGATTTGGCAATTTCTTCCTCTTTTGAGGCTTTAGCAGCATATATTATCTGTTTCGCCTCCTTCTGTCTCATTTTATACACCTCCCTATCAGCTATACTTCCAGACTCTTTATACCTCCTATAGGCAGCCTTTTTTTAATTGACTATAGTCCTTACATCATTGCTAAACCATAGCGGTTTCTTCTTCCTTTTACCTTTAGTTATTTGTCTTACATACAGTCCAGTGGCTTTTAAGATGGCCTTTTTAAATACAGTCCACTGGGTGCTCGCTCCTGCCATTTTATCCCTCCCCTTTAATTCATTATCTAAATATTCCCCCATTGCATTAAAATTTGTTTTTCTGAAATCCAATACTTTGGTTGCATTATAGGATTGCTCACAATGAGTTTTTACATCAAACCACAAACATAGATGGTCACTGCAACCTAAATTTTCTCCCACCTTGACATCTGAAACCCAATTCCCATTCGTAAAAACTAAATCTAGAATATTCTCCCCTCTAGTTGGTGTCTTAACCAGCTGTGCCAGAGCTGCTCCTGTAAAGGCCTCTACTATATTCTTACTTTTGCATGTAAGGGCACTGGGGATATTCCAGTCAACATCAGGCATGTTGAAATCACCCATAACCACAATATCTCCCTTTACTGCCATTTGGGTAATTTCATCCACCATCTTGTTGTCATATTCCTCAGATTGCCCTGGAGGCCTATAGATCACCCCAATTCTAATGACAGAACCGTCTTTATTTTGCATGCAAATCCAGAGGGTCTCTAGATCTTGACATGTATTTTGAATTAGTGTTGTTTTTAGAGTTTCTTTAACATAAATGGCTACTCCACCTCCCCTTCTCTCTATTCTATCCTTCCTATACAGTGTATATCCTGGTATGGATATTTCCCATTCATTAGAATCCTTAAACCATGTCTCAGTTATGGCAACCAGGTCCAAATTATCTCTAGATATTATGGCCATTAATTCACAGAGCTTGTTGCTCAAGCTTCGAGCATTCGTGCACATTACACGAAGAACATTATTTTCATTATTAGTTTGCCCCTTATCATCAACAACTACATCTATTTTATTTGCAGCTCCCTTTTCATAAGCTTCCAAAAACTGCTTTATCCTCATTGGTCGGGGACAGAAATCACCCACATCAGTTACATCTCTGTCCCCTTTACCTAGTTTAAATGCCTGTCCAAAAAAGTTCTGAATTCCTCACCGAGTACCTGGGTACCTCTGTATGATGGATGCAAACCATCCCTCTTAAACAACTCCCTATTAGACCACCTACTGACATCATGACTTACATAGCCAAAACCTTCAGCTTTACACCACTGCTTTAACCACACATTAAACTCTATGATACATGTTGTTTTATCCTCTTGGCCACAAACCGGTAACACCTCTGAGAAAGTCACTGAATCTGCTATTTTACCCAGCTCCACACTTAGACATTGAAAATCTCTTTTTACTACATTGACATTTCTCTGGGACAAATCATTTGTGCCAAGATGCATCAATGTTATTACCTTTACTCACAGCCTTAACAATGTTTGTAATCCTCCTCCTGTCCCTGCTGGCAGTGGCCCCTGGGAGACACCTCAGCACCTTCACCACGTCCTTACTCTGTCCCAAATCAACACCTCTAACAGTCGAATCACCCACAAGAAAATGTGTCCTCTTTATATTTCTACTAACTGCACTTGATGGTTTGGTGACATTTACAACAACTTCCCCTTTGAATATCCCCTCATTCTCTGCCTGAGGGGCCTTGCTAATATCTCCAACATCCTTACTATTTAAATCCGCAAGAACAGTATAGGAATTCGATAAAGAGAGACCAAAATTACTATGTTTTTGCTCAATTGCACGCAATCTTCCTGAACCGACAGTTGTCCACACAGCCCTCCTCCTCGGGTGGCGCTGTGGAAGTGGAGGCTGGACACATGGCTGCATTACAGCACGTGGCTGGGACAATCTTTCCACTTCTGACTGCAAGCTACAAACTAAGGACTGCAATCTAGAGATCTCGCCATCTAACCTAGATGTCCTAATGCAAAGAGGGCAGTACCCCAAGTTCCACAAGGTACTACGGAAGACAACAGCCAAACAAGTGTTACACTGCACCAAGCCAGTCATCTTAACAATGTATTGAAATACAAGTACTTAGCAATAAAATCCACAACCCCTATTGCTACCAAACTTTGCTGATTTTGGTTTATAGTTATATGATTCGCGCGCCGTTAGGCGCGCGGGCCACTACCTTCCTCTCCTTCTCTGTGATCTGAAGTGCAAATTAAAATGGCTTTTTCCTGTTTTTATCCTTCCCTTTGTCTGTTCCAGCCAGTTAAATCTCCCCCTTCTCCTTGAATTCCAAAAATGCAAAATGCAAAAAGTAAAAAAGGACTACCTTCCTCTCCTTCTCTGTGATCTGAAGTGCAAATTAAAATGGCTTTTTCCTGTTTTTATCCTTCCCTTTGTCTGTTCCAGCCAGTTAAATCTCCCCCTTCTCCTTGAATTCCAAAAATGCAAAATGCAAAAAGTAAAAAAGGACTACCTTCCTCTCCTTCTCTGTGATCTGAAGTGCAAATTAAAATGGCTTTTTCCTGTTTTTATCCTTCCCTTTGTCTGTTCCAGCCAGTTAAATCTCCCCCTTCTCCTTGAATTCCAAAAATGCAAAATGCAAAAAGTAAAAAAGGACTACCTTCCTCTCCTTCTCTGTGATCTGAAGTGCAAATTAAAATGGCTTTTTCCTGTTTTTATCCTTCCCTTTGTCTGTTCCAGCCAGTTAAATCTCCCCCTTCTCCTTGAATTCCAAAAATGCAAAATGCAAAAAGTAAAAAAGGACTACCTTCCTCTCCTTCTCTGTGATCTGAAGTGCAAATTAAAATGGCTTTTTCCTGTTTTTATCCTTCCCTTTGTCTGTTCCAGCCAGTTAAATCTCCCCCTTCTCCTTGAATTCCAAAAATGCAAAATGCAAAAAGTAAAAAAGGACTACCTTCCTCTCCTGGAATTGTCTCACAAATATTTGGTGATATGCAAAAATGCATATAATAACAATGTTTAATTAAAAGTCTGAAAAATTGCAGTAGAGTTTTCAAAATAAATTTTGAAACTCCAGCTAGCAATGAGCTTCAGATGAGGCCATGCTCAAAACAATAGATAGATCCAGGACAATCTAGCTTCTAGATTGAAGACAGATGAGCTCCCAAGTGCTGAAGGATGTTTTTATTCCTATGTTGCATGCTCTCATGTTCTCTTTTACTTCCTTTCTTGTGGATATTTCCTATCTATGTTACATTCTTCTGTTAAAGATTTACCTTTTCTTCACTAAAGTTTTTTGAGATTATCCCCCATTTGTGTGTTCATTACAAGCAAATTCAAAAATCTATTTCCCACACCTTGCAATAGATTGATGAATGTAAATATATTTAGAAACAGATGGTACAGCTTTCATAGTTATGTGTAATACCTGGAGAATCATGGCTTTGATAATAAAGACTTTTTGTCATTGTGTATATCTGCATATTAATTTTTACCCAAATTTCTCACAATCTTTCTCCCAATTGGCAGATATCTCTTATTACAAACACATAGTCAATATTTCTCTGAAACCTTGAAGAAATTTAAACTTCTAACTTGTTTGCTAGTTTGGGCATTTTTTTTGTCACTCTAACCTGCTATTTGTCTTGTTGTTGTTGTTGTTGTTGTTGTTGTTGTTGTTGTTGTTGTCATCGTCATAGTCAAGAAGCAATCTGACTTTGGTGTATTCATTCTCCAACAAAAGGTTTTTAAAGTTTTTCATATAATACTGAATTTGGAAGAGATAAAGCTGATAATATTGGCCTTTTGAAAATATTTAGACTTCCTTTAAAAAAAACTTTTCAGGAGATCAATAATAGGCTGTCTAGGTAGAATAATTTCAAATAACTTTTTTTAAAAAAGACCAATCTATATTAGACTACATCAATATGTTTGTGATAATGCCAACCAACTAGTCCTAATATCTTTTGTACTAAAAAAAAAAGTGGAATTATTCATTCTGACAGCTGATGCATTTTATGGTATTTACAATGATAGATGCCAACTCGCCACAGTTTCAAAATCTCAATTCTTTCTATCTATTTTCCCTCTTAGATAACTTATCTAATTGGGTTCAATCTATCATGCCCCCATTAGAGCTTGGGTCTAAGGAGGATGACGAGACAGAGCTACGACCAACAGAGAAATGACCTGAAGAGCAGGGATGGATCACCAGCAAAGCAGAAGGGCATAGGATGACCAAGCAAAGGGCAAGGAGAGGGCAGGCAGTAGAGCAGAGGAACAACAGAGCTCCGGCAATGATCAATTAGCTTCCCCCCATCCCTGACCATGGAGAATGGAGAGGAGGTGGGATGAGCTCAGGGGACTTGACAACTCAGGATGAGGGAGTCATGCCCCTTTTCACAAGGATCACCTGGAGAATGAGATTTAAAAAGATGCTGTAGGGAGGAAAACATGTCAGGAACAAGTGTTGTCTTTTTCCAGTCTCACGTGCTGTTACCAGTATCTGAATACTGGTAATACCTCACTTGACAGGGTAAGGGTCATCTACAAGTTTGTTTCCTCCAAATTTGTATTTTGTATTCTGATACAAAATACTTCATTCATTCATTCATTCACTTATTTATTTATTTATTTATTTATTTATTTATTTATTTATTAATTAATTAATTATCTGGATTTCTTTTTGCCAATGTGTAAGACAGAGCATTTGTTGATTGAGATTTGAAGTTGCCAGTTATTTGACCATTCTGCTACATGATCAAGATCTTTTTGAATGGTAGCAGCATTGTTGGTGGTGTTAAATAGTTTAACATCATCAGCAAAGACAACACAGTTGCTTATAATATGGTCACATAGATTGTTTATGAAGAGTATGAAGAGTATTGGTCCTAGAACACTGCCTTGAGGGACACCGCTATTGACAGGAGCAGGATTTGATATGGCACTTCCTGTTTTGACCACTTGTTGTCTGTTAGACAGGAAAACGATTATCCAAACATATAGGGATCCAGAGATGCCATAGGATTTTAGTTTCAGAAGTAATTTGTCATGTATTACTGAATCAAAGGCTTTACAAAAGTCTATGTAAATTGTGTCAATTATTTTACCCTAATCAAGTTGAGTGGTTACTACCATACTGTGGGCTTGGCTTATGCAGGACACCCTGCATTTTCTTTCAACATCTTCCAGTGCAAATTGGGTGGTCTGTGGTGGAACTCCATTTTTGCTACCCCGCTACATTCTCCCCCCGTCTGGGCAATATTGGTATGAATATAGTGGTATGAATAACAGACAACAAGTGGTCAAAATAGGAAGTGCCATATCAAATCCTGCTCCTGTCAATAGCGGTGTCCCTCAAGGCAGTGTTCTAGGACCAATACTCTTCATACTCTACATAAACAATCTATGTGATCATATTATAAGCAACTGTGTTGTCTTTGCTGATGATGTTAAACTATTTAACACCACCAACAATGCTGCTACCAATGCTGCTTCAAAAAGATCTTGATCATGTAGCAGAATGGTCAAACAACTGGCAACTTCAAATCTCAACCAACAAATTCTCTGTCTTACACATTGGCAAAAAGAAATCCAGATAATGAATGAATGAATGAATGAATGAATGAATGAATGAATGAATGAATGAATAAAGTATTTTGTATCAGAACACAAAATACAAATTTGGAGGAAACAAACTTGTAGATGATCCTTACTCTGTCAAGTGAGTATGAATACAGTATAGTCCATCAGGACCAATAGATAGAGATGGTTTTAGGTTGTGTAATGCCTTTCTAATGTTATCTTCTGTAAAATAAATTTGTGTTAGATCGTTGAAGCTGATTGTTGTACGACTAGGAAATATTGGGCATGAGCTATTGCTGTTTACAAAGATTGAGCTGAAGAATGTGTTAAAGAGGTTGGCTTTAACTGTTTCATCTTTATAGTCTTTACCATTCAGTCCTTTTAAGGATGGGATGGATTTTTAGTCTTTGAGTTGGTTATATGTTATGTTTCCTTCTTCTACTCCCTTAATCTTTACCAATCATAACTTTTTTCCTCTCAGCAATGTTCATTATATGCTCTAAACGCTTTGAACATATAATGCTGGCTCACAATGCTTATTCTTAAGTATGTGATTTTTTTTTTTTAGCTTGTTGATCATTTTTTCAAAGGATCAGTAAATCTTGGTATTTCCAGTCTGTGGTTTTCTTAGCAACCATTCCTCATCCATACTTCAAAATTGTCTATCTTAATTCTGTCACTTTCATGAAGCACTTTCTGACTGCAAAGAGCTTTTCTTCAATTATTGTGATCTGTCTTATCATAGAAATATACTTATCCATTATGGCTATCATCAAATTACTCGTTAAGACTATTTTTTTCTTTATTTCACAAGTCCATATGCATTTTTGAACTCAAACCACCACAACTGTATACTACAGTAGTTCTCAACTTATGACCACAATTGAGACCAAAATTTCTGTTAGTTAAGTGAGCTTTTCCCCATTATACGACCTGCCTTGCCACCAATGTTAAGAGAATCAATGCATTTCTTAAGTTAGTCACATGCTGTTAATCAAATCTGGCTTCCTCATTGACTTTGCTTTTCAGAAGATTACAAAAGAGGATTACGAGACTTTGGACATTGCAATCGTCATCAATATGAATCAGCTGCCAAGTGTTTGAATTTTTTCACATTACCCTGAGGCTGCCGCAAGGGTTGTAAGTGTGAAAGAAGGTCATGTCACTTTTTTCAGTGCTGTTGTAACTTTGAATAATCACTAAATGAACAGTTGCAACTTGAGGATCACCCTTATTTGTTCTCTGTGAATTTTGAATTTGCTAATCATGCTACTGATCATTCCCTTTATATTTTAAATATTTGGTGTTTAGATAGATAGGTAGACAGAATTCTTTATTGACCAAGTGTGATTGGACACACAAGGAATTTGTCTTTGGTGAATATGCTCTTAGTGTACATAAAAGAAAAGATACAGTTGACAAGAATCATGAGGTACAACACTTAGTGATTGACATAAGGTACAAATAAGCAATCAGGAGAGAATCAATATTAATATAAATCATAAGGATACAGGCAACAAGTTAGTCATACAGTCATAAGTGGGAAGAGATGGGTGACTGGAATGATAAGAAGACTAATAGTAATAATAATGCTGCTTTATTGAATAGTTTGACAGTGGTGAGGAAATTATTTGTTTAGGGAAGTGTTGGCATTCAGGAAAAAATTGTTTTTGTGTCTAGTTATCTTGGTGTACAGTGCTCTATAGCATCGTTTTGAGGGTAGGAATTGAAACAATTTATGTTCAGGATGAAAGGGGTCAGTATATATTTTCACAGTCCTCTTTTTGACTCATGCAGTACACAGGTACTCAATGGAAGGCAGGTTGGCAGTAATTGTTTTTTCTGCAGTTCTGATTATCCTCTGAAGTCTGTGTCTGTCTTTTTGGGTTGCAGAACCAAACCCATTTTTATTTTACCCATTTATCATAATACAAGAGATTGTTTGAACATATGAATGGAACAGGCCATCTAAGTCATGACACTTGATTTTCAGATCATCTCAGCAACAGGGATTTTCAATAGAAATAGGGGACATTTTTATTCAATACAGTACAATCACTGATGTATATGCTTTAGAGGTATGCTTTGAAAAGATCACTTGGTTGCATATAAAAAGCCAAGTGGAAGGTGGAGGCACTTAAGGAGCAGTTTTGAACTGGTATAAAAACCAAATATTATACTTTTGCCCATTCTACCTGCATGCTAAATATTCCAAATATACTGGTAGCAAGAAAAACTGCTTTCTTTTAATTTACAGAGAAGCAGCAATAAAATTATTATTGAACAGTGCAATACATGTTCCATGTAGAGATTTCCTTTTGGCAGTATTTAATTTACTTTACCATAATCAGCTCTCACAAATTCATTGTGATGCTGCAAGAGAAGAGGGTGAGTGGAATAGTCATTATTTTAAGAACGTTTTATTCTCTATTCTTAGAGTACTCATAATGTTAGATGGAGGGTGAGCTCAGAATGACTGCTTTCCTTTCATTGCACAGGGGATGCCATTGAATTATATGAGGCACCATATGGGACAATTTGCTTCTATCACCGGCTTAGCTGCATGCTCAAGTAGCATGCTTGTGATGTTTGGTTTGAGCAGGCACACTGTTGACTTGCTAATGTTAAATATGGGCGGGCCAATTTTTATGTGAAATACATTTCAACAGGCTGGGCAATTTTATTCATTCTTTTTATATGTAGGACATCTTTCCTCCAGGAATTCTAGATGGTCCATAAAAAGCCACCACTCCCCCCCCCATCACCAACAAACTCCTGAAAATTAGTGCTGGAACTATGCCACCTGCTATTTCTTGCTTGTTTCATGTTGGTTTCCTACTGAGGAAGCTGGGCTTTGCTTTGATATCATTTTATATTGCATCTCTTGCTGAATTCTGTTTTTTTCTGATATATGACCTTTGTCCTACATATCTGCTGTACTCTTAGCATTCTTAAAGTGCTGAGAGCCGGGCAAAAGGATCTTTCCGTTTTCACACCTCTGTTTCCTCTGTGCCCGGGTGGGGTGCAGCTCCTGCTTGAACGCGTAACCACGAAATGTACTCAGGAAGGAGCCACCTGCTCTCAAGGCACATAGCTCCATGCAGGAACCCACAATCTAACCGCAGGTGCCTCTTTGCTGTACATTCTGTACATTCTGTATCTCCTACATTGTATAACCTCTTTTTACTTTCTGTATAAGGAAACGTTGACAACTAGTATCTGATTGGCTGATACTGTGTGTTTTTTGTACTCCTTTGGAAATGTATAAAGAGCCCTGAAAAGCAATCCACGTTGTTCAGACATTGCTTTTATATCTTCTGAACCTGATGCATGCACCAAATAAACCTGTATCCTGTATCCTGTATCCTCCTGTGGTCTCTGGTCCCTTATTGGCATCAAACATCTGTGTTTCTGCAACATTTTCTGGCGACCACGAAGGGACTAGACGGGACTTTGGATCCCTCTGGACGCCCACCTCAGTGGCGTCTGCCCCAGGTGTGAAAGAGGAACAGTCCAGGCGCCATCGGAAATCTTTCTCCGAGGACCTTCCTGTTGACACCGGGGCAGCCACGCTGACGGTTTGCGATCCAAGAACCACTCTTGAGAGGAAACCAGAGATCAGGACATCTGTACGCCGGCCTGGAAGAGTAACCGAGTCTCCAAGATAAAAGGCAAGTTCTAAGGCGAGGCCTCTGTAGTAGACACTTTTTAGAGACTGGTACGAGTCTATCTCTCCCTATGTAGAGGGACAGAGGCGAGGACTGATCACCCTCGTTTTGGCTCGTTCTTCACTGAGGGACCCCCAAGGTGGGTGGCCTGTGTTTTCTGAGAGAAAACGTTGTGTGTGTGATTGCCTACCGCGGTTCCCACAGGTGGCTGTGAGCTCCAGGACCTTGGGCCGGTAGAGATTGTGTGAAGTGAATAAAATTCCTTTTGTGTCTCAAGGGAAGGACCCCTTACCTCCCTTGTATACTCCCTCCCCTTTTCTGTCTGGTGCCCCGGGTGGAATATGGGAGGGAAACCAAGTGTGCCCAAGACCCCCCTTGAGTGTGTAATGAAACATTTCAACCAGGTCTATAATAATCAAACTCGAGAGTATAGTATAAAATGACCTGTGTACGTCAGAATGGCCCTCTTTTAACTTGGGATGGCCCGATATAGGAACCTTCGATATTCCCACTAGACTTGTATTTGATCCTGCCTTGGGCCATCCTGACCAAGAGCCATACATTGATATTTGGTTGAAACTAGCTCAAAATCCACCTCCATGGGTCACCAAATGTAGGACCCAACAGTGTAAAGTCCTGGCCATGGTCCCCATTCCTTCAGGGGTCACGCTCAGAAGAAGGACCCCTAGGAGAGGGGGAGGTAACTCATCCCCTCCCTGGCGGCCCCAGAGAAGTTCACATTGTTCCATCTCCCACACCAAAAGGGGCAAAGGACTCAGTCAGCCCCCCCCCACGGAGATGGAAAAATCAAAATCCCCCATACTGTCTAGTTGCCCGGAGGAGGTGTCCCAGTCCCCACCATATGTCCTTTTGCCTTATGGCCAGAAACCACCCCTGACAGGTTTGCCCGTTATCAGACCCTCCTCCAGCAATACCCGGATACAAAGAGATCTCCTGGGTCTCTCACAACCATTCAAAGACCCCTCCTCAGGGTCCATTCCTCAACTGGAGACTCTACCAGGCCCCAGTGAGTGAATGGCCAGTCTGTCTCTGCCAGGTCCAGTAGGTGAAGGACCCATTGCGGAACGCACCAGAGCAAAAACCACATCAGTGTCCTTCACAGCCCCACTTCGCAGAGTGGATCAAATTGTCATTGATCCAGATGATTTCACAAAAACCTCAAGAATGCCCCTATTCCAATATGTTCCTTTCACCACCTCCGATCTTTTGAATTGGAAATTGCACTATGGCCCATATAGTGAAAAACCCTTAGAAGTTGCAAGCCTCTTGAAAACCATTATGGATGCCCAAAATCCCAATTGGATGGACTTGCAACACCTAATGGGAACCCTGTTTAAATCGGAGGAAAGAGGAAAAAAAATATCCTAAAACCAGATGCCCCCCAACTAGTTGAATGACTTGTGAGCTACAGTTCATGGCTTGTTGCAATGTCTGAATCAGTGAACTCTGGATTATTCACCCAACCAAAGTTCCTGACATTACATCTTACCAGGGATGGTTTTCTACTGGTGCGATAGGCGACTGCGCACTGGTAGTGGCTGCCAGATTGCACAGTTTTTATGCGACCATACAGGTGCCAGTCCTTCAGGTGTCACCATCTTTTTTCTTTTTTCTATTTTTTGCTTCCTGTGCATGCGCAGAAGCAAAATCTTACGAGAAGATGCTCACATGTGTGAGATTTTGGTGATTTTTTGCTTATGCACATGTGCGGAAGAAAAAAAATCACCAAAACCTCTCTCATGCGCATGTCCCCTCATGAGATTTTGGCACATTTTTGCTTCCTGCACATGCAAAGAAGCAAAAACACACTGGGAATGCATGCACACATGCAAGCGAGTGTGCGCACACATGCAAGACTCCTCATGCTGCACAAACAGTGCACCAGTGGCAAGAGGTTAGAGCAATCTACCCTTGCACCTTACCATGTGGGTATGCCATCCCCCTGCCCAAGTCTAGAGCTATATTTGAACATTGATAGTAGGATTAGAGATTTGCACTTTCAAAGTAAAAGTGGAAAGAACAAATGCTAAATCTGGTGTCGTGTACATCAAAATGCAATTTAAATTAAAGCTAGTTAATGCATTCATGTACTAACCATGTTTTATTGCTATCACAAGCACTTTTGCAGGTCACAGAATCATGAAATTCCTACTGAAGTCTAGCCCAAAGCCCATTCCTTGTATATTGAATGCCTGGTTAATGGTCCTTCCTCCCATTATATCTATATATTTGAAGATTGATATCATATCTCACTTCAGTCATATATTTTGTTAACTATTTGTAGACTAGCAAGACAGTTTGGTGTAATGATTGAGCTATCAGTCTAGAAACTGTGAGATTGGGAATTTTAGTCTCACTGTAATCATGAAACTAGCTGAATGGGAGTGAATCATACTGATGATCCTTTTAAATGGTCCATGGAAGATCTGGACAAGTAAAATGTGGGCCTTTTGTTTCTACTTAATACTTTAATGGCTTTCAACATCATCATTCTTGGTATTCTTCATTCTGTTCAATACTTTAATGGCTTTCAGTACCATTTTTCATGGTATTCTTCTAGGCTACCTGGAAGGATTGAAATTTGGAAGCCCTATGTTATAAGGATTATACTCACTTTAAGTCAGTGGCTTTGGTTGGCAGTAGTGAAAAAGGAGAACCTGACTCCTTGGCCCCAAAGCTTGCTCCTCTCCTTGATATGATCAGCATCTTCCAAACTTTTAGAACAGATAATTGGCAAGAAGTTGAGGTGTGATCAGGCAGACAATGGAATGGTCTTGAGTTGCTGTCTGGAAACTATAAAGGATAGAGTGGAAAGAAACTAGCTCAAATTCAACCCTGACAAGGAGTGACTATTGTTCTGAAAGCTATTATCGGCCAGGTTAATGATATATTTGGCTCTATATGGAATTGAACTCTCTTTGATGGAGCAGGTAGGTAAGTCTCTCCTATACTTGTGGCTCAAATTATAAAATCAGATGGCAAGCATGATTGATGCATCAGTTGTGACATTTTTTTTAGTTGAATGTAGTTTTTTTTTTCTTTGACATGTACTTTATATAAAGCTGCCTTGAAGGTTTCTTAAAAACTTCTACTCATGCCTGCTTAATAACAAATGAGAGCTATTGCAGCCATGTAATCTTTCTCTTACAAGTTTGCTTCAAACTGCAAATGAATGTATTGGTAATCACCTATAAAGCCCTACATCAGCATATATGCCAGAGGTAGCACCCAGAGCACTTTCTGTGGGCATGCACGCCATCACCCCAGCTCAGCTTCATCATGTTTCTCCATCCATTTGCAAGGATACAAAAATGGTATTAAATGTTCTATAGGTAGCATATAACACCAACACATTCATTCATTCATTCATTCATTCATTCATTCATTCATTCATTCATTCATTCATTCATTCATTGGATTTGTACACCACCCCTCTTCAAGGACTCAGGACAGCTCACAACATATCAAAACAATATACAATATACATATCTAAAAAATCCAATTAATAAAGATGAAAAACTTGAAAAACTCTAATAACATTTAAAATAATTCATTCCCATTCACACAGAAAGACATACTACACTTGTAGTAGGGGGGCAGAGGGCTAGGGTCTAATGGCCCCAAGCCTGGCAGTATAGATAGGTCTTTAAACTTTTACAGAAGGCAAGGAGGGTGGGGGCAGTGTGAATCTCTGGAGGGAGCTGATTCCAGAGGGCCCGGGCCCCCACAGAGAAGGCTCTTCCCCTAGGTCCCACCAAATACATTGTCTAGATAGCGAATATAGACAAGAAATATTCACCTAGATGTTGGAAGTGTAGGAAAGAGAATGATTCTTATTATCATATGTGGTGACATTGTGATAAAAGAAAGAAATATTGGGATAGAGTCCAAAAGTGGCTGGAAGAAATATAGGAAAATAAAATTGAAAAAAATGATTTTTTCTTATTAGGAATAACACATGAAAAATATGAAAAATGTCAAACATACATAATCTTACATATAATGACAGTAGCGAGAATTACCATTGCACAACAATGGAAAAGTGAAAGCATACCAACTGAAGAAGACTTAATAGAAAAAATAACATCTTGGGCAAAAATTGATAAATTAACAATGGAGATAAAAGATAAAGATGAGTCAGAATATTACAAATGTTGGAATAGGTTTTATTGTTGGTTGGGGAAAGAATACATACATACATAGTCAACCAAAATAAATATTTGGAACTAAATGAAAAGAGGATCGGTTAAATGTGTAACAAGAGAGATACCAAAGTAAGAGCTATGTGCAATACAATGTATATAATGTATAAAAGAATAGTAACAATGGTAATATAGATAGATCACAATAACAAATAAGAAACAGAACTGTCACACATTGTCCAATGTTTTTAAATGTTTACGTATGTCTATGTCAAAATAAAGAAAAAATTTAGTTTTAAAAAAGTTTTACTTATAGATTCAGTACTGTACCTTTTAAAAAACACTCAATGGCAAAAACTCATTCTATTGCTTGCGAAAAATGGCCAAGGGATGCACATTAACAACTTT
This sequence comes from Erythrolamprus reginae, assembly GCF_031021105.1. Taxonomy (NCBI): domain Eukaryota; kingdom Metazoa; phylum Chordata; class Lepidosauria; order Squamata; family Dipsadidae; genus Erythrolamprus; species Erythrolamprus reginae. Next base: position 105,301,722 of record NC_091952.1, on the reverse strand, counting down.
TCTTTTCTGACGTTGATTATGCCTGGAGAGTTGGTGGTGATTATGTATCTAATCAATCTTCTCCCCTTTAATGCTGCTTTTGCAAACATTCACAATTTAAGAGGAATGGTTAAATGCTGGAGGCAATTAGTAAGCATAATTTAACCAGTGGTTATTTGAGATACAGAAGGATAGGAATAGCTGCAAGGGTTTTTGTTTCTATCATTCTAATCCATTCTTAGTCTTCTTTTTTCTCATCACAAAACAATATCTGATTAAAATTTAAAGTATTTTCTTATCTTCCTACAAAACCTCTTGAGAACTGTTTCAATGAAAAATCATGTACAGATGTATACATAGTTATCAGGCTATGCTCTTTGGGGTTAGCAACATTATGCAGATACAGGAAGAAAGTAGTGAACAACAAGAAAAAGTAGTGAACAGAAAAGAAAAGAAAAGAAAAAAGAAAAGAAAAGAAAAGCACCAATTATGAGAAAAGAAAATCTAATATATTCCAATCTGGATCAATATGATTCATTATATTTCTCTAATCATATACCTACTAACACACTGCTTTTTTGTATTTTAAACATCTCCTCTATAACTGAAATAAAGAAGAATTAAATGTATACTGTATCTTTGCTTGCCATATCATTTTTTCAATGTTATTTTAGTTTCTATAATTGTATAATTAATTAATTAATTGTAGTTTTTATAAATCTATAATATATTTTTAGATATGAAATGATAAAAACTGAAAATTAACTTTCCCTCTTTCCCAAATATTTTTGGCAGTATAAAAACTCTTTGCTTCCTGCTTAAATTAATATATATGATTACAATAAAACAAAAATAAGCATAATGTTACTGCACCTGGAGTTAGCTTCAACAATATGTTTTTATCCCAAAATAAGTGCTCTCAAAGATTGATGAATGAATTGTTTCTTTGATTATAGTATATAGCTGATAGGGAAGTGTTCGCTGTCACACACTACAACAAAGTGGGTATGGTATTATTATTATTGTTGTTGTTGTTGTTGTTGTTGTTGTTATTATTATTATTATTATTATTATTATTATTATTATTATTTATTAGATTTGTATGCCACCCCTCTCCAAAGACTCGGAGCAGCTCATAACAGCAAAACACAGTACAAATCCAATGATTAAAAACAATTAAAAACCCTTAATTAAAAGCACTCATACACTCCAAACAAACCATACATAAAACGGGATGGCAAGGGGGAATCAATTTCCCTATGCCTGGCGGCAGAAGTGGGTTTTTAAGAGATTGCGAAAAGCAAGGAGGGTGGGGGCAGTCCTGATCTCTGGGGGGAGTTGATTCCAGAGGGTCTGGGCCACCACAGAGAAGGCTCTTCCCCTGGATCCTGTCAGACAATATTGTTTCGTCAATGGGACCCGGAGAAGGCCAACTCTGTGGGACCTAATCGATTGCTGGGATTTGTGTGGTATTCTGGTCAGATGCCGTGAAAGGCTTTATAGGTCATAACCAACACTTTGAATTGTAACTGGAAACTGATCGGCAACCAATGCAGACTGCGGAGTGTTGATGTGACATGGGCATATCTGGAAAGCCCATGATTGCTATCGCAGCTGCATTCTGCACGATCTGAAGTTTCCGAACAATCTTCAGAGGTAGCCCCATGTAGAGAGTGTTACAGTGGTCAAACCTCGAGGTGATGAGGGCATGAGTGACTGTGAGAAGTGACTCCCAGTCCAGGTAGGGCCGCAACTGGTGCACCAGGCAAACCTGGGCAAACGCCCCCCTCACCACAGCCGAAAGATGGTTCTCTAATGTTAGCTGTGGATTGAGGAGAACACCCAAGTTGCGGACCCTCTCTGAGGGGGTCAGTAAACCCCCCACAGGGTAATGGAGGGACAGATGGAATTGTCCTTGGGAGGAAAAACCCACAGCCACTCCGTCTTATCAGGGTTGAGTTTGACCCCAGACCCCAACAAGGCACCGGCACATCACTTCCACTGCTTCGTTGACTGGACATGGGGTGGAGATGTACTGTTGGGTATCATCAGCATACTGATGATACCTCACCCCATGCCCCTGGATGATCTTGCCCAGCAGTTTCATGTAGATATTAAATAATAGGGGGTAGAGGACTGACCCCTGAGGCTCCCCACAAGGGAGAGACCTAGAGGTCGACCTCTGACCCCCCCACTAACACTGACTGCAACCAACCGGAGAGGTAGGAGGAGAACCAATGAAGGACAGTGCCTCCCACTTCCAACCCCTCCAGCTGGCGCAGAAGGATACCATGGTCAATGGTATTGAAAGCCGCTGAGAGGTCAAGAAGCACCAGGACAGAGGATAAATCCCTGTCCTGGGCTCGCCAGACCAAAACCTCTTACATGACCGAAACCTCTTACATTTTAAAGAGACTATGAAGCAACAGAGAAAAAAACATGCTTTAAGCCTGAGAAATTAGGAAAATATAAGAAAGGAACTCAGATTGATTCCACCTCACTCCTTTTTGAGTAATAGAATGAAGGAACAGGAAATACACTCAAGGTTTCACCCTTAGAACTGGCATACATTCAAATGAAATTATGTTACACACTTCTATCTGTCTCAAAGTGTCTCCACCTCTACTATAAATATAAACATGACATGATAAATCAGTACAAAATTATGCATGCAGCCATATATATTTTATGACACTGAGAAGCAACACAATCTAAATCGGCTATATACATGTACATGGCAAGAGAAACAAATCTTGCAAGATTACCAGACAAATGGCATAGGGAACAAAGCTGTTACAGCAGGTGTGTCAAACTCACTGCCTACGAACCCCTGGTGCACCCCCGTTTTAGCAAAGGGGGGGAAAGTCCCAATACATCACATGATGACAACATAATGATGTGAGTTACAGAATCTTCATGATTCAGTCACTATAACTATATCCATAGGGTTCCAATCAAACCTGGGGAGTGGTTCCTCACCTGATCTATCTCAGAGGGTTGACAAAGAGTCTTGCAATGGGATGGGGAAAAGAGTGCTTCAATCATGATGACAAATCCACCACCTTGCAGATTTTGATACACCTAGTGCAGGGACCCTTATTTGGCTGAAGAGAAGAATGTTAAGGATCTGTTTACAATGTAAACTTACAGACACCAGGTCATAAAGGAACTATAGTTTTTGCAAATGGGAACCACACATTGGTAAGCTTCACATTCTTCTAAGTGCCTAATTACTAGCTGGTCTGTCTGTCTGTCTGTCTGTCTGTCTGTCTGTCTGTCTGTCTGTCTATCTATCTATCTATCTATCTATCTTTCTATCTATCTATCTATTGTTGTGGTTAGCTCTGGCCCAGCTCCTGCCCCAAGGACTGTGGATGTGGGGGAGACATCCATATGCTGCAGGCCTGTTTTGCCCCTGGTGGAAACTGATGATGAAGGTTCCTCTGACAAAGAAGACATGAGTGACAGGGAGGAGGAGAGTGTGGCAGACAACTCAGAAGGAGATCAATTATCTAGCTCCTCCTTGGATTCAGAACAAGAGTTAATGATACAGCCACGCATGCGGAGAGCAATGCATAGGCAACAACAACTGAGAGATTATTATCAAAGAAAATGAGGCCACCTGTGGTTGGGTGGGGCTGTGGTAATTAGTGAGGCTGCTATAAATAGCAGCCTGTGGGTTTGGCCATTGTGGAGGATTATCTGACTGTTGTGTTTCATGACTGCTTTACTGACGTTGACCTTCTGTGTGCTGATTTTTCCCCGCTTTGAAACTAAACCAGAGCAAAGTGTGTTTCACTTTGTGAAAGAAGAAGGGCTGTGAATTGCCTCACAGCTGCAAGTTAAGTATCACAGAACTGATAAGGTACTTGTACAAATTACCAGTTTGTTTGGAGACCAGTGCTCTTTGCTATACCAAAAGAGGGCTTAGTTTAAGTGAATTTTCATTATAAAGAACATTGTTTTGAATTTTCAAATGTGTGTGTGTCTGAAATTTGTACTTGTGAATTTTTGGGAGGAGTGTACCAGAGAGCCCGACAGAACATCTATCTATCTATCTATCTATCTATCTATCTATCTATCTATCTATCTATCTATCTATCTATCTATCTATCTATCTATCTATCTATCTATCTATCTATTTTATTTTTATGCCGCCCTTCTCCTTAGACTTAGGGTGGCTTACAACATGTTAGCAATAGCACTTTTTAACAGAACCAGCATATTGCCTCCACAATCTGGGTCCTCATTTTACCCACCTCGGAAGGATGGAAGGCTGAGTCATCCTTGAACCGGTGGTGAGATTTGAACCGCTGACCTACAGATCTACATTGAAGAATATGATGGTTCTGCACAGTACTTAAGACAAGAAATTGATTGTTGATGAGATAGCTAATGCATATAAAAGGCAGCTTGATCTGACAGGAACCCAGCATAATTTTCAGAACTATTGGCATGAGGTTGAAATAGTCATTGAATTATATTTGAAAGCCTCCACAATGAATTGCATGTTCAATCTCCTCCACCCTCAAAATAGAGTATTTTCAAAGTCAACTCTGACATTTGGGCATGCTAAAAGTGATGCTTGGTTTCTAGATATTAATGAGAAAATGGCAATAAATATATAAATCATCACTTTTACTCTGATTGATACATGACAGATGTCTGTAAAAGCCACTGATCTTGCCCATGTAAACTGTCAGACTTTCTTCCTGACATGGATATAAATCAAAGCAGTCTAAATTTAAACTTTGCCTTCAGAAATTGATAACAGGAGTAAATTTGGTACACAGATTTGTTATTGCTACATAAGTTATGTTATTATAGAAAGGAGAAAGTGCTGCCTTCAGCAGTATAAAAATAAGTGTGTGTGTTTGCACATTCTTGTGTAGATATTTCACAGCTATATAGTTTGAGGTTTTCTCCTGGCCAAAATTCCTTATTTCCCCCCAAAACTTTAATTTCCCGATATACTTGCTTAAGTTTATGAAATTATTGGCTGGTTGTTGTTGTTTTTCCTGGCCTGAGCAGTACTGCTTTGCTTTGTCCTTACACAATATAAGGATGTATTAATTTGTGCCTGCAAGCTGTGTACTTTTGCACTGAAAGCCTTTAATACTTTATGTGAACAATATAGAATATTATGAATTTCTCTGAGAATGCGTGGCCGGTGACTCACCCCTGGCCCGGATTTGCTGCAGGGCCAGGGAGACACAGTCCTCGCCGCAGCCACCATCTTGAATGCCAGGATCTCGCGAGATTTCGCGAGATCCCGGACATCTGGTGTCATCGGCCCAGGGCGATGACGTCGTTGGGGGCAGGGCCTGCCAGCCCTATAAAAGAGGCTGAGCAGGCTAAGGGCCTCCTTTTCTCCCCGACGATGAGCAAGTGAACACCTGCCTGCCCTCCCTATCTTTCAGTGTGCCATTGTGGGTCACCCTTTTTGGGTCAAATAGGAATTTTTGGCAGTCTCGGTATTTTCTGCGACTGTTTTTTCGCCTATTCCACACTGCGGTGACGGATGGATGATTAGGGGGTGTTTCGCTCCCCGATTAGCTAAAATTGGCTTACCTTTGGTCATTTGGGTAGGCAGGTTAGAGGCTGAAATTGGGTGGTGTTTAGCAACTGCGTGTTCTCCGTTGGGCATCTTTGAGGATGATTGACAGGTTCTCTCCAAGCCTCATGGTGCCTTTAGTTCGATCTGAGCAATTGGGGGGAACCTGTCCTTGGGTCCCGCCAATTTCTATCCCCTTGTAGGGGTTAGACGGCGAGACCTCCCACATGCAGGTGCATGGCTGGGATCCAGGTGAGGGCGGGGCTACGCCCATAGTTGCCCCGGAAGTTTTTCTGACGTCATTTCTGCCCCGGAAGTAATTGTTTGACCCTGCGGGTCCTTGTTAGGTTTATTTAAATTATGCTAATTTAATGAATAAATTATGCAAATTTAATTAATTAATAAAATGACCCAATTTTAAATCCAGCTCTCTGTGTCCGTGTCGTTACTCCGCCTCTGCTGGAAATAGAAATGCAATATTCAAGTAATCAAAGCAGTTTTGCTACCTATTTTCACATGAGTGACCAACTTAACTCTGCATCAGAGGTGGGTTTCTCCCAATTTGAACCGGTTCTTTAGAACCGGTAGCAGGAATTTTCTCCCACTTGCTGAACTGAAAGTGATCACCTGAACCAGTTCTGTGGTGCTGCCATCTTGTTTTTTGTTTCTGTGCATGCACAAAAGTTTGGGTTTTGGCACTGCATGCACATGCAGGGGGTGGCTGCACTCTCACAATGCACGTATGCCCACCTGGCATGGGAAAAAGTGAACCCATCCCTGCTCTGCATATTCAAAAATAGTTGCTTAATATTGTGAGTTCCAAGCATTTATCATTTAAGATAAGTATGCATGCAAAGGCCTTCATGTTGAACTGTTCTCTTTATTTGCAGCATAGTAAGGATAGAAAGATATTAGACTGATTCTTTCAGTCAGCTAACCATGCAAACAGCATTCAACTAATGTCTACCCAGTGTGTTTCATTTCCTTTTCTCTTCTGGAGACTACTTCTAAGGAAAATGGAATGTAAGGGGGGGGGGGGTGTTAGTAGTTATTATCACTGTTAAATTGTACATTTGGAAAATTGCATGATGGGCATTGTTTATATTCTCCATTCTGTCTCACTTGCTAACAACATATGCATAAGTGAGTCATCTTGCTCTTTTGAAGGATACATATCAAACACATTTCACAGCAATGGGGAAAAGAAAATATTTCTAAATGGAAGAAGCAATGTAATATAGTAGAACTGAACTGGAAGGTTGGTATGATGAAATTTCAAATACTTACTTGAGAATGGAGTCAATATTTATGGAGTCCCAGTCATATTGTCTCACAGAAAGAAGGAATGGCAATATGTGTCACTTAAACTCTTTGAGAAAAGGTAAGATGCAAATGTGTAATAGGTATGGTGGGTTGCATATAATGTAGTTAGACATTTAGAATAGTATCAGTTAGTACAGCATAATGAGTGAACAGTTTATCCTACCAATTTCATTATCCCTTTTCCATTTAGCAAGTAACAGAGATTAAAAATACAATTTAGTTTAATATAGTTTTATATGAGGCATGAGCTTCTTTTTAAAAAAAAGACGGAGAGGGGGGACATACAAAACTAATAAATAATAATAATAATAATAATAATAATAATCACTGTCTTAGAGCAGATTTTTATAAGGAAGTGTCTGCTCTATCATTGATTTAAACAGATCATGGACATTCTCAACATCAGGATCCTCATCTTAAAGGTTAGAAATGTGTAGGTTGATATAGATCTGAACTGTTTTAAATATTCACACATTCATTTCTAGGGAAAAGAGGGGAAATTCATTTATTTTTGAAGTTCTGCACAAAGACTATGATCTTGATACTTAATCATTCATTTTAAAAATGGCAAAAATATTCCAAGGCCTTACATCAGGGGTGAAATGCTACCAGTTCAGCCTGGTCCAGTCATACTGGTAGTGGCAGCTGCCCATGGTTTGGAGAACTAGTAGCGGTGGTAACACGAGGCTCCACCCACCCAGATATTACCATTTTTAAATTTATAACCCTCTGGGCATGCGCAAAATGAAGCATGCACTTCCAAATCAGTAGGGAAGGGATGTAAATTTCACTGCTGCCTTCCTTTAATGACAAAAGTCTTCAGATGTGGATTTTGCCTCTGCTGAAATGACCAAGTGACTCTATTATATTAGTGTCTTATGAACATTCAAGGAAGTACTATAAAGGATACATTTCTGAGGAAATTCCTTAACTTCCAATATAGGGTAGTTTTTTTACTTATTTATGAAAATAAGATAAATGTAAAAAGCCCCACACTCTTCAATGTTTTCAAAATTCAGTGGCCTTTAAAAATATTTTTTAAATAAAATATGAGCTAATTCCATACTTCTTCTATCAATGGATTTGCTGGAAATGAAAAATCAGAAATAATTTCCACCAAATGAGAGACATAATTATTTTACAACCTTTTTAAAATGTCAAATAATATCACCTTTACTTCTTATGCAAAATAAACCTGATTATTATAAGCCAAATTACTAAATTCCTGTCCTTTGAGACATAGCATGGAAGACATAAAAGTGTCTTTCATACTAGGGTACACCTAATACCCAAAAGTCTCAATGATGTGAAGCCAAATAACTTCAGAAGATTATAAAATGGTACAAGGTATTTCTTTGTCAAGCAAAGATTCTCAAATATGCACTTATGACTCTGTTGGTTTTTAAATAAATGCCAATCTTTTGTAATCTTGCTCCTTATTTTCTATTACATGTTTCATATTTTCAGTCAAAAGAGAAATAATATACTCAGTAATATACTAATTGCATCCATGCGCACCCCAAACACAAACTTGTATTCATCTGAATAAACTGTTTCAGCTTTACATGTCTACAATAAAAACCAGAGAAAGAGAACTGTATTTCATTAAATATATATTGCTATATGAAATAAATATAGTGAATGTAATACAGTATATTCATAATATAATACAATATAGAATATAATACAATATTATTATTAAGGCCCACAGAGTCGGCCTTCTCCGGGTCCCGTCAACTAAACAATGTCGGTTGGCAGGCCCCAGGGGAAGAGCGTTCTCTGTGGCAGCCCCGACTCTCTGGAATATCTCCCCCGGGCCTATATAATTTATGTATGGTATGTTTGTAGGTATGTCTGCTTAAAAAATGGTTTTTTTAAACTATTTTAAATTTTAAATTGTATATTATTAGATTTGTAATGAATTGTTTTATTGTGTTGTGAGCCGCCCCGAGTCCACGGAAAGGGTCGGCATATAAATAAATAAATAAATAAATAAATAAATAAATAAATAAATAAATAAATAAATAAATAAATAAATAAATAAATAAATAAATAAATAAATAAATAAATAAATAAATAAATAAATAAATAAATAAATAAATAAATAAATAAATAATAATAAATAATAAACAAACAAACAAACAAACAAACAAACAAACAAACAAACAAATAAATAAATAAATATAAAATACACCACAGCAATTTCTCTCATTCACACTAGACACTCTCACAAAAAAAATCACACACATATACATCTACACAACATCCACATCCACAGATGCACACTATTCCACAAGGTTTCCTTCCAGTAACCAGCTTGAGTACAAAAGATTTCTGGGAGATTTTATGTCTATACCAGTAGTTCCCAAACTTTTTTTGGCCATGCCCCACCTAAGCATCTATAAAATCCTGATTTTCCCCACCCCCTGTGACATATAATTCCTATTATTCAAAAAGTGCACCCCTACTCACATAGAGAAAGCCTTAAAGGCCATTAACTTGGTTTAAACAAGGTTCCAATTCCTCCCTCCCTCCATCCTCCGTCTCTCTGCGTATGTATGTGAGTGTACATATGTACATATATACACCCGAAGAGATAAAGAGTCAAGGAATGTTATTGGTTGAATATTCTGTTGATATTAATTAAATGTGAAAAAGGAGAACTGAGCCAGATTAATTTATCTCTGTTTTCTGTACATTACTATCAACTATAAAGATCAAAACCCAAAACCAAGAATGAAATAGGAATCTTTGCATCTGTTTATATATAAAGCCTTCCTGGAGACTATAGTTATGATTCCCTCTGTTGCTACAATTACAGTGAAATCAAATGGCTTGAGACATGATAATCTTCAGTTAGTCTTCATAAATAGGATATGTCTGCCTCCAGAGAGAATGGGAGTGCACATGGGTGTGGTTTCTAGAGAGAAGGGGGTGCACATAGGTAAGGTGAGGTGCATGTGCAGGGGGGCATGTGGCTTGAATTTTGGGGATTCTGACACACACACACGCTTTGGGAAAAGGTTAGCCATAACTGTCATAGAACTACTGAAAAAAAGAAACATTTCTTTCTACTACATTCTCATGATCCAGCAGTGGAAAGCATTAAAAAATTGGCTTTTATTCCTCTGACTTACAAAGTGGTTTTCAACACCTTTAGCCAACCTCATTCTATTGATTTGCTTACCCACAAATAATAGATAGGGTTTTTTAAAAAAATAGTTACATTCCATTTCTGAAATAGATTTTTCTTTTAAAAAAAGAAAAGACTTTTAGCACACTTTTTAACTTCATATTTATAACATCCTCACAAGCAGGTTTTTTTTCTGCCAAAGTCTTCCTTTTTCTAAATGTTCTGCCATTAAGGATAATTTTTTTTCCCTCCAAGAAATAAATAAGCAAAATTGAGTGTCACTATATATTATGGAAAATGTTTGTCAGAAAGACAGCTATTCAGCACAGCTTCCTTCTGCACTATTTTCTTCCCTTTTGGATGAAAGAGTGCATAAGAAAAAGAGCTTAGTGGTAAACAAACATTATTTATTTCTGTTATAGCATTAAAAGAAAACTGATAAACACCATTTTATGTGTTAGACTGTACTGTATTTCATTTATAATTTTTTAAACTTTGTATGGAGGAGTGCCTTTCCTATAGACTTTTGTATTGAGACAGCAAATATAGATAACATTCCTGTACAAACTACATCTAAGCCCATGGTAATAGTTTTAAGAAATCAAAATGTATTGCTTTTCTTATAACTCCTTATAATGTGAAACAGGTTTACAACTAAGTAAGAGCTAGTTTGGTGTAGTAGTTAAGACACCCGACTAGAAAGCTGGAGAACATGGCTACTTAGCTATGGCCAACTGGATATTCTTGACTCACACATACTCTGTCAGTCCTATTCACCTCATAAAGTTGTTGTAGGACAAATAGCAGGAGAAAAGTGTGATTGGATAAGTTTGCCACTTTATTTGTAAAAAATAATAAAGGTTAGATAAGTAAATAAATTAATTAAATAAAAAATAAATAGACAAACAAATAAAAAGTATGTTATCATTTCTTCTACAACATTTATATATAATAATTGCCACCATTTCTACTTTACATCAAATTTGAAATGAATGTGGAGGTTCTTGATTAGACTGTAACTTTGAAGAACCTTATTGTCATGCATTCAAAAGTCTGATTGGGCTTATTATCAGGGGATGTCTTATTTTAAGGGAAACAGGGTGGTTCAAAAACACAACACATTTATTTAATGCCACTGCACACAAGAATCTGATTATTTGCGATCAAGACAAATTTGCTCCAGACAAGAGGCAATGGATTTCAGGAGGTGGACTTAGGTTTCTTACAGGGGTGTAGTGATTACAAACAGATGATCATTTGAATCTACCCTCAAGGCTCAGCTATATAGGAACCTCTCATTGGATTAAAAAATTCTTGAAAGATAAAAGCACATTGAGTCAGTACATTGGCTCCTGATAAAAAAAAATTATGAGAAAATGCTCCTTGACTATGACAAACTATAATAGTGATACCACTATTCATTTCCCTTGATTCAAGGGAGATCTCTATAATTTGATAGCTATTAGTTAGATTCAGGGTGTAAATGGATGCTGGAAAGCTATAGGAAGAAAATGAAAATTTAGTCAAGAACTTTCCAACTGCTACATTATCTTATAGCCTACATAGCCTAAAATGTCTGTATAGCATACATGCATATGTATGTACCATATGTGTATGTAAGTACGTATATGTGTGTATGCATGTAAAGGTCTTCCTGTTGAATTGTTCATTCGCTGAAAAATAATATTAAATGTAATCTTTTTAGACTCTAATAGGGAAATAAAATATCAGTTTCCAGAGCTGCAATTTATATTGACTTCTCCAAAGCCTTTGATTCAGTGGTCTATGACAAACTACTTCAAAAACTCAAATCCTATGGCATCTCAGGAACCCTCTACAGCTGGATTACTGCATTCCTGTCTAACAGGCAACAAGTGGTCAAAATAGGAATCCATGTCCACACCCGTCCCTGTTAAAAGCAGTGTCCCCCAAGGTAGCGTACTGGGACCTATGCTGTTCATTCTCTACATCAACGACCTTTGCAATCTCATCACAAGCAACGGTGTTCGTTTTGCAGACGATGTAAAATTCTTCAACACTACTGATAACACAACTATTCTACAAAAAGGCCTAGACTTGGTTTTTGACTGGTCCAACACATGGCAACTCCAAATCTCAACCAGCAAATGCTCTGTCCTACACATCAGCAAAAAGAATCAGAACTTCAAATACAAACTTAATAAACAAATAATCACAAATAATCCCCACTCGGTCAAGGACCTTGGAATACTAATAACTAAAGATCTAAGTGCCAAAGCCCACTGAAACAAAATTGCTAAGAAGGCCTCAATAGTTGTTAATCTAATCCTACGTAGCTTCTGCTCTGGAAATCTCACACTACTAACCAGAGCTTACAAAACTTTCACCAGACCCATCCTAGAATACAGCTCATCTGTTTGGAACCCATACCTCATTTCTGACATTAACACCCTCGAAAATGTCCAAAGATACTTCACCAGAAGAGCCCTTCACTCCTCTACCTGTAACAGAATACCCTATGAAACTAGACATACAATCCTGGATCTTGAAAGCTTAGAACCAAGACGCCTTAAACATGATCTAAGTATTGCCCACAACATCATATGCTGCAATGTCCTGCCTGCCAAGGACTACTTCAGCTTCAACCACAACAACACAAGAGCACACGACAGATTCAAGCTTAATATTAACTGCTCCAAACTTGACTGTAAAAATATGACTTTAGTAATCGGGTGGTCAAAGCGTGAAACTCATTACCGGACTCTGTAGTATCATCCCCTAACCCCCAAGGGTTTTTACCCTAATTTTACCCTTAGACTATCAACAGTTGACCTCTCCAGATTCCTAAGAGGTCAGTAAGGGGCGTACATAAGTGCATTAGAGTGCCTTCCGTCCCCTGTCCTATAGTCTCTCCTATATCTCATATTTCTTCTCTACTATATCCTCTATAACCTTCATTGTGTATTATTGTGTATTGGACAAAATAAATAAATAAAATAAAATAAATCATCCTTCCAAATCCCTAAGCCTAGGTGGCCCCATGATCCTTTCAATAATTGCCTCCAGATTATTTATTTTTACATGATGATTCAGAGTAATAATTAAATACATGGAGAATACTAATATTAACTTTTTATAATAAAATATCATTAATAAGTCTGAACATTTTAAATTAAAAGACATTTTACTGCTATCCTGGACCTATCTACTTTTTTATTCTAGCCATTTTTACTTTTTGGAGTAGCACCTAGCAAGACCTCTTAGCTTAAAAAATCAAGAGAATAAAAAAGTATTTTGGTCTCACCAGTACAGATTTGAACTACACATCTATTAAGCATGTAAAATATTCTATAAAGTTTGAGGAACAGGAAGCTAAATAACATTCAGTATTTTTAAAATTGATTTCAAATAGACAGAAGTTTCCTTTTGACAATAGGATTTTTGGTAACGTGGACGAGCATAAGGTCCACCAAACTTCTTGGACTCACAATGTTGAGCATCAGCAACTAACAAGGTCCTATCATACTGTATGAGGATCTCCTTTATTTCCTTCTTAGAAACTTCCTCAACATATTTCTGGTAATAAGCTATCACTGGTTTGGAAATAGATTGCAAAATTGCATATATCTGGCCCACATGAATACCACCCTTCTCAAAGACTCTTATATCAACTCCTGCAAAGCTCTTTGCCAAAAGAAGCACTGGTTCAAGTCATTTATATTAGAGAGTTCAGAGTTCAGTCATTTCCACAGGCCATCCATTTACGTTAATAATCCCATTTCCTCTTTTGCAGTGAGCAACTGTAGTAGCAGTTTTCTTCCTGCTGAAAACCCGAATGCTCTGGAGGGGCCCCTTAGCTGACATGGTACCTTCTGCAAAAGCAGCAGTGAAAATAACTAATTTTTTGGGGAGTATACTACTAAGGAAGTAAACAAATGAGAAAGCTCATCAATCATGTAAAATAGAACTTTTTAAAAATTCAAAATGCACTGAATTTATAATATAATATTAAATGCAAGTTATGAAAACATATTCTTCCTGGTGATTAAATGAACACATTCACTCTCACACACAATGAACTTTCCATCTATATGTGTATGTATGTATGTATGTATGTATGTATGTATGTATGTATGTATGTATGTATATATATATATATATATATATATATACACACATGTATATATATATATATATATACATATATACATATATACACATGTATATATATATATATATATATATATATATATATATATATATATACATGTATATACATATATATATACATGTATATACATATATATATACATGTATATACATATACATATATATGTATATGTATATTTATGTGTGTGTATATATATATGTGTGTGTGTGTGTGTATATATATATATATATATATATTTGTTTTTGTAAATTTTCACGGGTATATGTATGTAGATTGTTCTGAGTTCGTGTTTTGCCCTGTGTAATATTTTGCATGTTTATGCGACGTTTCGGTGAAATCACATCCACCATCATCAGGCTTGGAAACTTCAGCCTGATGATGGTGGATGTGATTTCACCGAAACGGCTGTAGTTCCAATCTTTGTGTTGTTTCCATTTAAAACAACACAAAGATTGGAACTACAGCCTGAAGATGGTGAATGTGATTTCGCCGAAACGTCGCATAGACATGCAAAACATTACACAGGGCAAAACCCGAACTCAGAACAATCTACATACATATACCCGTGAAAATTTACGAAAACAAATATATATATATATATATATACACACACACACACACACACGTTTTTTTTTTGCTGAATTTGGATAGATCTATTTCGGCCTTATTTTGGCCTCATCAGCTAGCCATACCCACTGGGATTTGAACCTGCAACCTTTGCCTTGTAAGGCAGAGAATTATCCTCTAGGCTACAGTATCCAATCCCTTCAGCTCTGCACCAGGAAAGGGTTACATGTTTTTGTGTCGAATCACCCTGGTGTATTGAAGGAACATAACAGCTCCTTATTTGCCTCTCGGCCCAACCCAGGGCCATTTCCAAGGCAGTTAATTTTATTGATAGCCGACAATTCTATCTGTATGTGTCACATGGTTTTTTTGCGGAATTTGAAAATTAAAGGAGACTAGGATAGATCTATTTCGGCCTTATTTTGGCCTCATCAGCTAGCCATACCCACTGGGACTTGAACCTGCAACCTTTGCCTTGTAAGGCAGAGAATTATCTTCTAGGCTACAGTATCCAACCCCTTCAGCTCTGCACCAGGGAAGGGTTGCATATTTTTGTGTCGAATCACCCTGGTGTATTGAAGGAACATGACAGCTCCTTATTTGCCTCTCGGCCCAACCCAAATATATATATTTCTTACATCACAAGTCCATTTCATTTCAACCAAGAATGCTCTGAGCTGCTAAGTTATTAAAGAATTAATTTTAACTCTGGGTGCATTTTAGACGCCTTTCACTGCCTGCAGCAAAGCGAATAGCTCTGTCATACTGCAGATTTAAATATACCTATTTTAGTTTAGTCAGCATGAAATATGCCAGCAAATATATTATGCTCACTTCCAAAACCCGTCTAAATGATGAAACGTGAAAAGAATTATTTCTGTGTGCAGAACAGCTGATCAACAATCATGTCAAAAGTTCATGGCCAAAGGGGAGGAAAACATTGCACGGGGCACACTTCCAAACAAAATGATAAATCATTGTGAATGTTCTGTCATTATGAAAAGTATTAGTTTGCTTTACACTAGATTTGTGATGATTACAATAATCCAATTCCTATTACTGCACCATCATAGCTTGTCTACATCTGCTTCTAAAAATGTATTGCCACAAAAGAAAGGTAAAATGGAATATTACAAGCCTCGTAACATAAACTTGGGGAAACAATGCATTGCACCCTCTCGTCAGCTGTTTTACATATTTATATTGTGAGACAATAGCAATCTGGGTAATCTTGTAGACACAAACTAGGACCCTAGGGCCGTGATGGCAAACCTATGGCATGAGTCCTCGGAGAGGGGCAGCATACCAATCTAATAAATAATAGTAATAGTAATAATAATAATAATAATAATAATAATTATTATTATTATTATTATTATTATTATTATTATTAGTGCAATAGCTGGCACACAGATCTGCTCTGCTGTTGCCCCAGGTCAAATCTCTATGGCGATTCTTTCATGAGCTTCTATTTCCCTGAAAATGATGAAGCAAAAGCTCATGAAAGAAAAAGATATTTCCTCCTGTTGTGCTGCCGGTGTTGGGATGCCCTGCCTCCCACCGGCCAGCTGGTCTTCGGGTATCTATTGTCCGTGTATGACCATGCAAGCACATGTATATGCATGTCCACACATGCACATGTCTGCACACATGTGCACATTTCCACACACATGTACCTTTTGGTTCGGGCATATGCGTGCACAGTTTGGGAACTTGGTGTCTAAAAGGTGGCGCTCCATTTTCACTACCCCACTGCGTTCCCATCCCATCCAGGCAGTAGCCCACCCCGGGGTGTTCTTATAACATATAACTACATAACAAAGCAGCCATTGTTCTAATGGCTGGACTCTAGGAGGACAGTGTGACCCAAGCTCCATGTTGAATTGCTGGCAGTCAGCAGAAGTAGCCTGCAGACTGAATTCTAACCACTATACCATCACAGCTTATCCCAATATCTGGTAAGAAATAAGGGATCAAATCTTTCCTCTACAGATCTACAGAAGAGTCATACCTGGAATTGGAAATGGAACAAAATGACTCTATAACCATGATGGCAAACCTGTGGCACACATGCCACAGGTGGCACTTGGAGCCACATGGGAGGGCATGAAAGACTTTTCCATATTTCAGCTCCAGTGGGCATGCTCACACTTGCCAGCTGATTTTTAGCCTTGAGAAAGGCCATTTCATCCTCTGGACGCTTCAGGGAAGCTTCCCTGAAGCCCAGAGGCAAAAAAAAAAATATCACCCAATGGACAAACTGGAATTTTGGAAAAACGCACTTCTGGTTTGCCTGTTTGGGCATTTTTTCCACCTACCAGCAGTGGTCTAGGGATCCACATCAGTATCAACCCATTGATTTTTTGCTATTTTTTTCTCCACATCTCTGTGCAGAAGAAGCCCTCAGCTGTGCTTCGGTTGAGGAATAAAGGTCAGTATTAAGATGACAGGAGACGGGAGAGCTTTTTCCGACATGGAGATGCTGGAAAATACATTGTCGAAAATCAGTGGGTTCATACCAGTGCGGCTCTCTGGACCACACCAGTATGAATCCACCACTGCCTACCATGTTTTAGAAAGGCCTGTGTTACCTGCCTACCATACTTTTGAAAGGCGCAGGGGACACTCTGTGGGGGTGAATGTGTGTGTGGGGGAAGGAAAAGGGCGTGGACACATGCATACATGCTAGCACACCCACCCTTTTGGCACGCAAACCATAAAAAGGTCACCATCACTGCTCTATAGGAATTGTAGTGTAAACCTGTCATTATTGCATTAGGTAGTATAATGGTGCTATTTGTATATTGAATTTCAGGGAAGCTTGGCATCCTCCACTTGCTTACCAAGGGCCTTTCACATTTCCAAGAGATACAAGTATATCAATAATACATTTTCCTGCACTTAATAAAGTGTTGTAAAGTGAGTGTGGAGAACCTACAGTTGATAAAACGACAACTCTTATCTGCCCAGGTGCAATTGACACATCCCACTGCTTACATCTCTGACCTTAGCCAGCAAATGCAAACTGAATGAAACATATTCTGGAGAAGCAATGTATTTGGAACTAAATGCAGATAGGTTCTCTCTGTCAGTGGAAATTGTGTGCTATTAGAGATGGAGATTCAACATTCATACATTCACATAACTGCAAGTTCTCTTAAGTGATACTCCAAATGATGGATGGTATTCTCTGCCTGGATAGCAAGGCCTGGCACACAAAACTAGCTGAAATCATTTGCTGGTTTCCTTACTTATATATAAGGAAACGTCATTTGTTTACACCTCCCTTGTTCATCTAAGAATATGTCATATAATCTTTTGCAATGGATTTCATTTTCTGTTGTTTCTCTGAAAGACACAACAGATTCTACAGTTGATAAATGAATCTGGAATAGATTTTCTATAGATAGAAGCCTTGAAAAACACTAGCATAATGAAATGATTATTATTTGTTTAATGTTACCAAAGAGACTGCAGATATTACAGTTATTTCTTTCTTTGAAGAGAATGAATTAAAATCTCTTCATCTCCATGCCAGCTGCATCTTTATGGACTTACAGTGGTACCCCACCTAAGAACGCCTCTACTTAAGAACTTTTCTAGATAAGAACCCGATGTTCAAGATTTTTTTGCCTCTACGTAAGAACCATTTTCTACTTAAGAATCCGAGCCCGGAAAAATTTCCCAGGAAATTTGAGAGCGGCATGAAGGCCCGGCCAGCTTCCTGCCATTCCCCCTTGGTTTTTCTCTCTGGCACAGTGTATGGGAGGCAGTTTCGTGCCAGGTGTATGGGAGGCGCGTGCTCCTCCTCACCACCTCAGAGTCCCTCTTTTTTTTTAAGCTTTAAAGTTTTGGATTTTTTTTATTCCCCTCACCTCACCTTCTTCCTTCGGCAGCGACTATCCTCCCCCTCTTCTTCTTCCTCCTCCTCCTCCCACCCAAATTCCGAGCTTTTATTTCTTTCCTAATGGGTTTGCATGCATTATTTGATCCCTATGGGAAAAATTGCTTCTACTTAAGAACGTTTCTACTTAAGAACCTGGTCACGGAACGAATTAAGTTCTTAAGTAGAGGTACCACTGTACTTCATTTTAAGGAATATATTAAAATTTGTGATCTAAAGAAAATAATGCTTATCACAATGGTTCCTCAGTTAACTCTTAAATATTAAATGTTGTTCCCGTGAGGTCGTGGGCAATGCCTCTACTGTATATTGGAAACCAAAGCAAAGCAACTCCTCTCTCACATATAAAAATATAATGAGATAATGGCTTGTTCATTTTTTTAATAGACAATAGCATTTAGTGCTTAATGTAGCCCAGTCTATTAGAGCTCTGTTGATACAGATTATCATACATTACAAAGTCCTTTCTTTCACTGATAGCACAACGTGAATAACAGTGTTCGAATACTATCTTTCCTCTGTGGCTTAGAACAATCGGTGCTGATTTAGTGAAGTACAGCTTTGTGCATAGTGGCTATTCTATTCCAGTGAAGTTATGGGTCAAATGATCCATTGTGCTAAATTCTACCACTTAAACTTCATGAAATTCTTCATTGCCTATAAAGGCTTTCTCTGTTTTTGTTACCACAATGCAACAGATTTGTAGAACAGCAAAGCAGGGGTGGGTTTTAACTTACCTCACTGCCAGTTCGCTTCCTCCCATGGCACGTGGGTACAGTACCAAAAAAATTACCACCACCATCCCAAGAAAAGCCAAAAACAAGATGGTGATGCAGGTGCAGTGCCAGAAAAGAACCAAAAGAACAAAATAATAATATTTTTTTTTAAAAAAAGATGGCTGCATACACAGACCAACACTGATCAAACTGGTTCCATGCCATCATTCTGACATCACCAGTGGGTCGCTACCAGTTTGGGCAAACCGGTCCAAATTGGGACGAACCCACCACTTCAGCAAAGGTGTTTCTCAGTTATGGTTGTAATGGCATCCAACCCTAACTGGAGAGTGGGATAATTTATTCATTATATGGCAAGAAATAACAGAACAAAAATAGAAGTTGGCTAGAAAGTGAAATCTACTATTAGGAAGAGGAAACATGGAGGGATGGCTTGAGAAATAGATGGCAGGTACATAGAAGATGAGATAGATAGATAGATAGATAGATAGATAGATAGATAGATAGATAGATAGATAGATAGATAGATAGATGATAGGTAGGTAAGTAGGTAGGTTGGTAATTATTATTGAACTGAAACTTTTAGGTCTTTTTATTAAGAACAAAGCTGCCTCTTTGTGTGTGTGTGTGTGTGTGTGTGTGTGTGTGTGAAAATGCCTCATTAGTGCTCTTGGGACATCTCAAGTTATTTATTGTATTTATATTTCTGCCCAATGATTGAAATTTGTTGAAATATTTGGAAAGGTTTTTTTTTAAAGTAGAAAAGCAAAAAGAAAAAGGAATCAAACAATGGAATGGAAAGTATGTAAAATATGACATTCACTAATCAAGTATGAGAGGGAAATCACAAAACAGTTTCTGATACTTCAAAGGAGGCTCTTATTGTACTGTATGTATGAAAAAGTTTAGGATTGTTAAACAGCTGTAGTCAAACTCAACTATGCTGGACTACATTATCTGTCAGCTACCATAGCTCATCACATATTCCAACCTTAAATTACTGGATCTGCAAAACAAATGTTTCAATTTCTTACAGTAATCCTATTGCAAAAATAAAAAATGAAATCAGGAGATCTAAGTAAGTATCTGGGAAATGCAACACAGTGCTTTGGTAGTTCAAAGCTTGATCATTTTCTTGCAGATATTTCATTATTCAGGATGACGTTACCTAGATTGGTAATGAAGCAAGCAAGAAAACCGCAAGAATACCACTAAGTTCAGAGAGGACCAAGGTTAGTACAATTTAAACCTGACCTACAAATATTGTCTTCTATCAATATAGTTCACATTGCCTCCAATGTAGCATGGTATAACATCTTTTGGAAAATATGAACAATAGCACACCTTATGCTGGTCACATCATCCATCCATCCATCCATCCATCCATCCATCCATCCATCCATCCATCCATCCATCTATTTAATATGAACAATGGCACACCTTGTGCTGGTCACATCCATCCATTTAATATGGCACAACAGAATACAACATTAATGCATTGTTCTGACTCAGCTCTCCAAACATGACAAACCTTCTGAATTTAATTAAAAGATTCCTTAATTTCTGTTCAGCTCCATTCCCTGCCTTTTATCCCCAGAGCTAGGGTGGGGCTTCGCTAACAGCAGTGGCTCTTCCTTCCCAAGGATCAGCTCACAGATTTCCACTGCTCTCTTCTCCTCTGCCTTTTGTGCATCCGCATGTGGACCCAGCTGTTTCTCCTCTTCCTCATCAGCCACCTCCAGTTGTGGAAGCTGTTGACTCTCCATCTGAGGACTGATGGACATCCCAGATTCTGTCCCCCACCTCCTTCTCTGTCAGCTCCATTCCCTCTTCCCCTTCAAAGCTTTCAGATTGCCTTGATGCTCACTCTGACTCCCATGCCTTCTCCTCCTCTGATTCGTTTGCTAGAGGGGCCAGCAGCCAACATGGCACAACTTGCATAGAATGCTGTTTATGCTGCTCACTTCAGTTCAATGACCTACTATACAGTTCTTATCTGAAGGTCCAATGGGAGCTATCTGTGGATAATTCTTAAGAAAAGGTACTGTACTTGTAAAAAAATAATAATGAAATAAGCCTGGTCCTCTAGAAACATAGAAACATAGAAGATTTACATCCGAAAAAGACATCATGGTCCATCTAGTCTGCCCTTATACTATTTCCTGTATTTTAAATGACCTCTAGAGGTCATTTCTCTGTTTCCATCATGATCCAAACTTGAAGTAATTTCGCAAATGAAGTACTAAAACAACAACCCCAAAATTAAATAAAGTGATACATGAAAAATCCCATCTAAGGCAAGGCTTTCCAAATTAACAGGAAGCATCGAAGACACATATAATTAACCCTCATGTATTAGAGAGTTCTTCTCTGGGGAGAAAATCTTTCTGTAATGAGATAATAGTGTTAAATTTAGGATTCTTTGAAGTAGTAATTTGTTCTCTATTATGACATATGACAGGTCTGAAATCTTATCTTTCTGACTACAGAAAAATTAAAACCGGAATCCATTCATTTAAACTCAATTGAATTAGGTAAAAGTGGATTTACTGCTGAGTGATGGGCTTATTGCTAACGGAGGATTCATGTTTATAGTTCTATAGTCCAGTCACTGCAACTTACGTACATGCTGAATGCTATTGAAAGAAAAAAGATGAGTAGAAAAAGAAAATAAAGAGCTGATGCTCTTCTTTCTTCTACTCTCAGAACATTGACCCCCCTCTTGGCCTGTTGTCCCAAGGGAAGATAAAAGTTTCTCAGAGGAAACTTTGAAACAATGGGAGTGGGATAGCCTTAAAAGACATTTCAAGGGACAGTGATGATGATGGCACCAACACAATGCAAATTCTATTTCTTTTACAACTTGTCATGATGTCATGTGCATATATGAGAGGAACACAGCTGGCAGCATGATGGCATGCTGCTGTTTCGCTCATTTTAAGAAAAGCAACAGATCCTGCTAATATCTCAGATTCATAAGAGTTTGAATATAAATATGCAGAAAAGGCAGTCTGATTTTTCTTTAAACGTGAAATTTCCTACAGGATTTTTGAAACTAAAATAGCAATAATGTTAGATTAATGTGGAAATAAGAAAGACTCGATGTATGGGTAAGCTTGCAAGGAATTGCCTTGAGCCAAGAAATAGATTAATTCTGCCTCTCACTGGAAAAGTGTACAGGCATACAAATGCAGTCATCAACTAAGGCACTGTAAGTGTTTAATAATTTAGGACAATGATAGCTGGGATTTCATTGTGGGGAAAGCTAATAGAAAAAGGAACTTGAAATGATCATAAAGGTTGCTAAAAAAGGAGATAGTAAAAGCATAATTCAAAAAACTTTCTGTAGGTAGAGAGAGGTATATTATAGGGAAAAAACCCTATCTGGCTATAGCAAAAGCTTAGTGAAAATCTGAAAACCAGAAAGAACACATAAAGATCATAAAAAGATGGCTAGGTTTCTAAAAAAGAGCATTTATAGGTAATTCAAAACATTGTAAACCTAGTATATTATTTATTGGTGTATGATGTTCTTCTTCCTTTCTACGATTGTCCTTGGTGTTTCACTGTTTACACTTTGCTTCTTCCATGTAATTTTCTTCCAATTAATTTTAATAAATCACCATTTACATTACAAATTACAAGTAAGCAGATTAATTGATTTCCCTCTACCTCAATAAGAATTATTCAGAAAGTTCAGAAAAATTAAACTTATTGGGCGAGAAGCAAAACATCTTATCAACAGATCAGTTGTCCTTTGAAAATGCAACTTTGAGATTGTTGTGACCTGCATGACTTGGAATCTCCATGGACAAAAATATGAGGGTTGTATTCATGTTGCTCAATAATAATAATAATAATAATAATAATAATAATAATAATAATAACAACAACAACAACAACAACCAGCAACAACAAACAACAACAACAATAATAATAATTTATTAAATTTGTATGCCACCCCTCTCTGCCGCCCCTCTCCTCTAGTTCCAATTGCAGACAAAAATCTGCAGAATTGGAAAAAAATAATCAACCAGTTTCTTTGGAGGGGAGAAAGCTACCATAAGATATAAAAAATTTCAAAACTCAGAAGAAAGAGGTGGAATAGATTTTCCTAATCACGTTAAGGAGAGAATGGCCTATTAACAGAGGATAACAGAATGGGTTATATCTTCAAACTCTGTGTGTGTGTGAGTGTGTGTGTGTGTGTGTGTGTGTGTGTGTGTGTGAGAGAGAGAGAGAGAGAGAGAGAGAGAGAGTATGGTGTGCACGCATGCGTGCATGCATGCTGACTCTTAGTGTCTACCCAGACAAATGCATGCAGTTTTCTTGGTAGGATTGTCTCCACATTAGAACTGAGAACAAATGCTTTGCCCAAGATCACAAAGAGTAGATCAATTATTGGAAGAGCAGGCCTACATAATGGACATTATAGCAGGTTTATCAAACTGTCAGCCCACAGGTTGGTTGTGTCATATGCAGGCCACACCCATCCCAGCTCTGCAAAGGAAAATAATAATAATGATACATCACATGATGGCAACATGATGTGACAAATTTGGCACCTGTGTTTTATAGGTATTCTATGGTACACAGAAACAAAAAAAGAAAAGAATATATAGGGATATATTATAAGACAACATTTATTCATAATTTGGAATTTTCTATAAGCAAGGTAAATCCTGCAAACTCATCAGTAACTTTGCTTTGATTACTGCACACTTAAAAATTTCTTTTCTTAGCAAAACAACTATTTGCTTAGCAAAGCAATTCTACTTTCGCTATCCAAGGTTCTGATTAGACCATATTGTGCTAAATTGGTTCCTGCTTGGCTCAACAAGCCTTCTGCTTGCCACAGAGGATTGTGAAAGTAAAATTCTATTTTAGAGAGAACTTCCCCCACACATACACATTTTTTATTCTATCAGAGAGCATTCCAAAACAAGGAATAAAAGGGATTGGGAGGAAGAAAGAAAACTTTTCTAAACGTTTTGTAGATAACAGGATAGGCTGGGCTACATATTAAATGAACAAAAAAGAGTTTAGTGATAAGACACCAAACTTGAAATCTGGAGACTATGAGTTCTAATCTTGCTTTAGGCATGGAAGCTTGTTGACTTCCAGCTTTCTAAGTTTCTGAAATCCGGCTTTGTTGCTTGATTTTCTGACTTCTGATCTTTGGCTAGTAGCTGAATTTCTCTTGCATTGCAGGCTTCTTCCAAAATGTAGAGATGAAGTATTTATCCAGATTTTACCTAATACAATAGAAAATATTTCCTGGCTCCTGAACTCCCCTCTTTTCCATCTTTATTTTTACACCACCCCAAATCGAGTTGCTATCCTGTATCTCTACCTTTAGTTTAGCAGCCAATTATCCCAGTGCTGAAACAAACACAGGACAAACTAAAAGCATCAAAGGAATCCCTTGTAGAGCTCGATACGGAAATGTGACATGAGAAACGTCCAGGGAACTTTTTTGGTTACAAATGCGAGTTCATCAAGTAATTAAAAGGATCCTACCACTGCTACTTTTGAGACCAATTAATACAATCATTTTCCATATGCTTATGCCATTTGGCTCTGCACTTTGAAACTATCTATGATATTATGAAACGTGAAATTGATGGTTCCTATTCTTAATATAGTCATTTTCTTATCTATCAATAACCCAAACTGGCACACATTTCCTTTCTTTTCGCGGTTCTCCAATTTAGTAATGTGATCCCCACTTTTTAATTTATATTCACTTACTGTATCTACAGTAGAAAGTTTGCTGGCACGATCTGTTGCCACTACCTCACACCTCAACATATGTAAGTGACAGACACGATGCATTTATGCTCAACAGAGGCTCTGGGAGGGTGTTTATGCCTTCCAGAGCAGCCTTAGGGGGCATAGTGGAGCGGGATTTTTACCCTCTCCTGGCTCAGGACAGCTTTGGAGGCTGGGGAGGGTGAAACTGAACTACTGGGCCCACCCAGAGTTGGGAAAAAAGGACCATTTTCGGTTTCCAGGGGCTCCTAGAGGGAGGAGGAAGCTGTTTTTGCCCTCCCCAAGCATTGAATTCTGGGTGTGCGGCACTAGCAATGACAATAGTGTGCGCACCACACTCTTGGCACCAAGGCAAAAAAGGTTCACCATCCTTCGTCATCGGTCTTTGGGGGGAAATAGGAGGTGAGAACACTATGTATAACAAAAGAAATATGGGATATACGTAAATCTAATTTCAAAAACATGGGATACTGGATACGACAGGTTAAAAAATGTGGAAAGTGAAATATCTTGCTATATCCATATTTAATTCTGTCAGTCTCACTGAAATGAGTGCTCGGTGGATAAAAGTAAATGGCATAGGCTTAAGGAAACATTTAAAGGGTTGGCAGAACTTTTATTTGGCATTTGCCCTGGATATTTTAGTCAAATGCACAAAGATAGGAAATACACAGAGAAATGAATCATTCATAGTAATTTCCAAAACCCCTTGGATTTCCCTTAATACATTAAAGCTAAAGAAAAGAAACATTTAATTCAAGCCTAGTGCTTCAATTGCTCCTCATGCCGTTGTTGATACATAATTTTTGTTTGTAATGTCCACAAACAGCAAATTTTGTGTCTGGCCTCATCTTCTCAAAAGCATATTGTTTCTGGCTGAATGGGCCTATTTTATTTTGGCTGCATAATGGCACATTGAGTTTAGTTTAGCTGAAAGTAAGTAAGCAAGCAAGCATGCAAAAAAAAGGAAATAAAAAAAAATAGCTGAAACTTTTGCCTTGGAGAAAAAGAAAAAAGCTTTTACAAACGCTAAAGATAGCCCCAATGCTACAATCACATATTGTCCTTCCACTTCTTCCTTAATATTGAACCAGATTCAATAGCACCTAGGAGTCATTTAATAGAAATAATGGAATTTTGGTTCATTCTCCATCTGTTTTTCCAGATTGGCTACTGTTGTTGGTGTTCAATCCCCTTATACTACTGCTACAATTTACTTCATTACTTGTGGCTTGATGAACATATAGAATGCAGTTTTCCATTCTACTCCAAAGCTTTCTACAATCTTGTGTATAGAATTCCTAGACAGCATTTAATTTTAGAGTTTCCTAAGAGGATATTTTTAAACATTTTTAAGTAAACTCTTTGGACTGGCAAGTGCAATTTGACAACATAGTGTGGGTGCTGTCAGTGAACAGATTCAACAGTCATAAAGTATCTTGCTTAGGGTTACCAGATGTCCAACAAAAGAAGGCCAAGTCTTCCTTTTGATTGCCATATCTTCCACCTGTCTTGAATTCAAATATTGTCCAGCTTTTTCATTGTTTGTGTTACATTCTCAGACAGAAGCACATGGGCTTCAGTCAGGTACTCCATTCTGGAGGGAAAATACTGACTGCTGATTGGCTAGACTGTCTGGCAGCTCCCTGTCAGATAGAGCCTTTGCGGGGTTGTAAATAGTTGACAAATAAAGAGCTATTGTTTTGAAGCCACTTCTGTCTATCTCTTCCATTCATTCTAACAGTTTTGTTGTGTTATTTTTGGTAGTGGATTGTTTTCACAAGTAGCTATTGAAACTTTTGTGCATTATTACCTTGCAAATTGTTTCTTTCTTTTTCTCATTCAGATTCAGCAGCCTAGATTTATATTATTTAATGGTTTTCCTAATTTCAGCAATTGGCGTCAATACAAGCTTTCCAAATCAATGAAACTGTGCATTGTTATAGTTTCCATGGTGAAATTTGAAAAGTACACTGTCTTCAATTCTATATTATTGCTAGCATATGTTATGGAAGATAAAACTATGTTGGAAAATATAGCAATTATAAAAAAAAAATATTTCTGATTCTGGAAAAAATAGCTTCATATATAGATAGGCCTAAGATTCATATTTCCCTTTTCCTTACATGATTTTGCTGTAATTTTTGTTGCAGTTGAAGAAAGTCAAAGTACTGGTGTGTCCTCCTTTTCCTACCAATTGTCCTGTTTTCACAGAGAAACCTAATTTGGCTTCCTGTTGCCCTATCTGGTACTCTGTATGACTTCAGCATATTTCTCTCTGTCCCCTGCCTCCCCCTGGCCCCTGCTGCCTGTCCCCTGTGGTGTCATTTTCAATCACTGGATTCCATCAACCTTCCATTTTAATGGTTTTAGAATATCTATATGGCCAATTTATATGATAATTTATTTGAGAGCCAGATTGGTGTAGTGATTAAAGCATCAGACTAGACACTGGGAAAGCTAAAATTTTAGTCCCACTTTAGGCATAAAATCAACTGGGTAACCTTAGGCCAGCATTTTTTTCTTAGCCTTAGAAAAGTGGCAATGATGGTTCACTTATAAAAAAACCTTGATAAGTAAACTACAGGCAATTTTCCAGGTGGTCCGCAAGACTTAGACAAAACTTATAGAGATGCTTAATTTATTAGATTTGTGAGCCACCCAATTCCTTTCAGACTCTGGGTGGTATACAACCAATAAAATAATATAAATATATTATAAAATTCCCTTAATAAAAACATTTGTACTTCTGGCAGATGTTATTGCTCAGGGCCCCCAGGCCTACTGACAGAACCAGTTTTTATAGGCTTTTTGGAAGGCCAGGAGGGTGGGAGCGGTGCGGATCTCCAGAAATAGTTGGTTCCAGAGAGCCAGAGCCACCACAGGGAAGGCCCTGCTAAGCGGCACTGTCTGGCTGACGGAATCAGCCAAAGTTGTTTTCCTTTGTTGCATGTCAGGTTCCCTTTTAATTTTTTTTAAAACAGGGAAGAAGCATGCTGCTGCTCCTTGGCACCTCATAATCCTATTACAAGACTACGAAAAGAAATATAGCTATCTTTTTATGTCTGGATCTGTTCATACTAGAAATATTTTTGCTGGTTATGTCATTCTGTTGCTCTTTAGTATTTCTGGATTCATCAGATGAGAACTTTTAGCCTGCAATATTTTTATTACTTTTACAACTTGCAGTCCATCTAAAGTCAGAAAAATTAGTCCTATGGTGCTTTGAATTGCATAATTTAAATATGTTAGTATTTACTATCAAAATTTGTATCTTAATTTGGGGTGTCATATTATTGTGATCAGACAAACTCTGATGATACTATAGGTGAGAAGAGACACACAAAAAGAGTGGGGGAAATAGCAAATTAGAAGCAGAAACTAAATATTGTTGAACAATTTTACTTTTTAAAAAGCCGATTTTAAAATCTATATATTTAAGTTTGCCTGTAGTGAAAAACAACTTCTCTTTAAAACTGCTGTCTTTGATTATAACAAAATTGACAGGAGGACAATGTAAAACATAATTATTTTAGCATCACTCTGAGTTTTAGAGACAGTGTTAGTGACCTAGAGACATAAGCTAAATCGGTAAAGCCACACAGTATCATTATCATGTCATGTCATTGATTTTGTAAACAAGGACTGGTTCAAATTGCCATTGTGTTGACTCACAATACCAATAATTAGGACATTAATTTCATTTTTCTTTTATAACCATTTAAATTAAGACAGTTTTGACAGCACAATTAACACATTTGTACAGATATTTCAGGAATTTGGTCTTTGAAAAATCAATGCAAAATAACGTCATCTCTCTGGTTTTTTTACGTATCTGAGATTCCCTGCTTAAATTTGATATGATATAGAAATAGTTAATAAAATTTCATGGAACATTGAAGGCTACTCACACAAAATTAGCAAGGCCTGCAAAAGATAGATAGATAAATAGATAGATGATAGATAGATAGATAGATAGATAGATAGATAGAAAGAAAGAAAGAAAGAAAGATAGATAGATAGATAGATAAATACATACATACATACATACATACATACATACATACATACATAGATACATAGATACATAGATACATAGATAGAGTAAATAGATAGATAGATGATATATTATAGATAATAGACAGATAGAATGTATTTTTCATCTATCTATCTATCTATCTATCTATCTATCTATCTATCTATCTATCTATCTATCTATCATCTATCTATCATCTATCATCTCATCATCCATCTATCCATCTGTCTGTCCATCCATCCGTCCATCCATCCGTCCATCCGTCTGTCAGTTTGTCTATTCCAGTAAGTACTTTCTAGAATGGGTTCTTTGATTAAGGATCAGTTTACATGTGCATCCCTGTACATTCTGGCCAAGACTGTTTTGTGATTTTACCTTTTATTAATATTTTTACTATTTTTCATTATTTTTGAAAAAAAGAAAAAAACTGATATTTTTAATATTCTTAACACAGACATTTGAGACAGGGAAAGTATTTTTTCTGTGGTATAATTTTTGTTTCATTTTTTTTCAATAGTGTAACTCATGCTGCTGTCATTAAGTTCATTCATCCTATTACTGGTCATTCTCCTCTTCTCTTTCTTTCCAGATATGAGACTGAAACAATTATAATTTCAGAAGAAAGAAATTAGAAGAAAAAAGATGTTTAAATGAATAGTTCATTTAAAAATACATTTTTGCAGAAAGATGTTTTTCTGGAAATGTTGTTCCCAGTATGATTTGTTTATTCAGTAATAGATGCTTTTGCTCATTCACCAAAAGCCTGACTGATAGGATTTGACATGGAACAAAACTGGGCCAGTGGGAAATGCTTGGAAATGGTGGGTTTTTACAGAATTTATAATTAGATTAGAAGGACATTCTGCATAAGCCAATAAATAAATTGCACATCAAAGCATAGAGGAATGGAGTGGTGTTTTTATTATGGGGACTTGTAAGCTTCTCTAGCTTGCAAGTATAAAATATCTGGGTTAATAAATGACCAATGAGTGGACATTAAGCATGCCAATACAAGAAGAGCTATTTGGCTTCATGGCCAAATTATAGTAGAGGAAAAGCAAAGACACAAGATGCTTATCATCTAGAGGTGAAGGAATTGAAAATGTTATAGGTTCATAATTTTATTACATACAATTAGTTGGAGTGCAGCTCCATGTACTTTATAGTTTAACCATCATCATCTCATATTGTTGGAGTGATATTTTGGCACACAAAGGGCAAATTGTGGTAATAATAAAGGATTATTATAAAAATATTATACACACACACACATACCTTAATTAAAAATCATGAATTATTAGTACCACTACCAAAGAATAGTTTAAAGAATAAACTAAAACAATCCCTACCTTTGGTATTTTTATGATTAAAATGTTGGGTATTCACTTTTGCAGTTTGCAAGAGTTTTATTGAATTGTTTATTTTTAAAATTGTTTTAAATTATCTTTTTATGCTTCTTAATCACACATCTCCTTCAGACAGGAGCTTTTGGTGGTGTACAACTTACTCAATGCAAATAAACATTAAAATCAGAATAATTTACGATTAAAATGTAACATTATAGAACAACATTATAAAATTTCAGAAGATGAAGTATTCCAAAAGGAAGGAATGGCGATTTTTAATATAGGAAGGGGGTGGGGGTCCTCAGCCAGTACCATGATTTTAGGGGCCCTTGGCTGAGACAAGTTTGAATATTTTATTTAAGTGAGGCAATGAACATGAAAGTGCAAAAAATCTAAGCGGACTAAAAAGACTTGATATTCCCAGGAAGTTGTCCTAATGAAGTAGTTTATCATGATTTGAACCTTACGATTTGTATATCCATTACTTTCTTGTCCAATCAAGGGTTTGCTTTCCAATAAAGTCACTCTGCTTTAGTTTTACTATGAGTAAATTGTCATTTTCAGAGTCATTTAAAATATCAACTCTTCATTAGTCTATCAATGAAAGTGGTTTAATAGATGGCTTGAGATCTTCTAATTGTCCATCAAGAACCATCACCTCCAAAATTAGGAGCAATATTAGAAATATTTTGTAGTGCTGTTCTGCATTACTTTGCTAATGTGGAGATGGTAACAACATAAGCTGTGATGCAAGCTGTGATGAAAGCCCTTGGTTTTTTCTTTCTTTCTATGTTGAATATAATTCTACCAAAGGGGTATAAAAAAATGCCATTGACCTTGTTGGTCAGAAGCCTGCATCCTATCCATTAGCACTGTACCATGAGGTAGGCAACCTCTTATTCTGTCTACTGTTTTATCAGCAAAAGTGCTCTTAGGTAGATGCCCTGCATTTAAGCAGTGCATTACATTTTTATAGTGCAGAAATCTAAATCATGTTGTCAGTCAGTGAAATATTGTTCTAAGGTTTACTGAGATATTGTATAGGAAGGCCTCTGCCTACTCTGCAGTTTTGTGTAAGTACTCCCATTATTATTCAGCAATGGTATCATAAGTAGGAGATTGTGTTCTTTTTTTTAAATTGTACATCCTACTCTTCCAAGCTACGTAGCTTATGTAGTTTATGTAGCTAACATAAGATGCCAAACTATAAGAAAGAGAATTATCATGAGTAGTTTAGCAGATACACTTTGTTTGTGGCTCTCTTTACCCTGGCTTATACCCAGGGCTGGGCTACTGCTGGATGGGGAGAGGGGCACAGTGGGATGGCAAAAACGGAGCTCTACCCCAGAGCACCCAATTTGCACTGAAAGATGTTGAAAGAAAATGCAGGCGTCCTGCATAAGCCACACACACAGTCTGGTAGTAAAAATTTTGGTAGCCCTTCATTGCTTATACCCTAGCTTCCTTTATCATGATTGCTCAACTGGCAATGATCAACTTTTTCTGGCTTTAATTTTATTGCAACCTCTTCTATCACTAACGATGCTATATATACATTAGGGGAAAACAATTGGGAACAGAGACACTTCAACTGTCCTGCATAGTTTCAGAGATGTGAACAGGAAAGTCAACACAATCCAAACTGTAGATTTATTTCTTTATTTTTATTTATTTATTTTGTCAAACAAGTATAGTATTGTAGTTTGTATAAGCATAAGTAGTAAGTAATGATAAAAGAAGACAATAGGACAGTAGGACAGGGACAATAGGCACAGTGGTGCGCTTATGCACGCCCTTTACAAATCTTTTAGAAAAGGAGAGGGGTTAACTGTAGACAATCTGAGATTAAAGATTTTGAGGTTTGGGGAAGAAACCACAGAGCCAGGTAATGCATTCCAGGAATTGATCACTCTATTGATGAAGTCGTATTTCCTGCAATCTAGTTTTGGAGCAGTTTATGTTTAGGTTTGAATCTATTACATGCTCGTGTGTTGTTGCAGTTGAAGGTGAAGTAGTCACTAACAGGTAGGATATTTTGGTATATGATTTTATGAACTACTGTTAGATCAGATCAGATTGGAGGAGACGTAGTTGTAAATTGTCTAATCGCAGTATTTCAAGTCTGGTGGAGTAAGGTGTTTTGTTGCGAGAGGAAGCGTGAAGAACTCTTCTTGTGAAATATTTCTGGACTCTCTTGATTGTATTAAGTCTAATATACAATGCGGGTTCCACACAGGTGAAATGTATTCTAGGAATTGGTCTGACAAAAGTTCTTATAAGCTCTGGTTATCAGTTCAATGTTTTTAGAGAAGAAGCTATGTAAGATTAGATTAAGAACTCTTAATGCTTTTTTGGCAATGTTGTTACAGTGGCCTCTGGCACTTGGGCCATTGGATATGAGTACTCCAAGGTCTGACAGAGTGAGGGTCATCTACAAGTTCATTTCCACCAAGTTTGTATAGTTGTGATCACACAGCAGAAGCTGTCAAACCTCCTTTTTAAAATATGTAACACAGCCATCCTTCCCATGTAAAAAGAGGTCATATTGCAATTGTTCTGGTTATTTGAATATTGTTGACCCAACACAGCACTGACATGGCTCCTGGCTCTATAAGGTCACAGTTATCCCTTCTTTAATATTCCTATCTGGACTCAGATACCAGCCACAATCATGAGTAAAAACAAGATCTTCTCAGAAAATCTGAAGACTTACTGGATAATAAATAGGAGATTAAAGAGTCGAAACCTTTAGATTCAGTTGCCTATGGAATTGATTAGTGATATATACACAATGCAGAACAAATTGTAGCATTTATTACATTTTTCCAGCTATGGATAAACTCACTGCCTTTGGTTGCTATAGGAACGCAATCGCAGCAGCAGGAAACCAACAGGCGTGGCTTGATACAATTTTAATCAGCATTTATGCTGCAAATTAATGTTAAACAGAAAAGTCAATAATAAATGGAAAAAGCTATTATAAACAATAAGTGAAGATTCAAACATGTTAGCAGATATATTATTTTTTTTAAATGAAGAGAAAGAAGAAAGCAAGAATTCTTGTGGTTCCCAAAGAAAATTTCAATATAAAAAGAATTATCTATTCAGCAGACAGAATCATATGTTGTCCCTTTCCATATTTAGGTGTTTGATTTTGCTGCTTAATAAGATGTTATTTGATGCTTCATTTGTCAGTGGAATCACAGGTTGAACATAACATATTAAGGGTGAAACTATTCAGTCATCTATTGAAATAATAGTTAATGTGCACAAGATAATGAGAAGGAAAAATACAAAGCAGGGCGGGGCACTGTGAAATTATTCTTGGAACCAGAGGTTGAAGAGGATATGCTTAATTTAATTTTGTGAGCATATAGACTGTCAAATCCACATCTAAGAGTTCAAACTAGGGAATAAGAGGGTGTAAGATAGAGGTCTTGCTATCTTCAAGATTCTTCATTCTGTTTTTTCTTCATTTCTGTGACTCAAGAGCACTGTAGTCTGAAATATTAACTCAGGCAATTCACTTTGCTAAATCCCAATCTCATGCCAGTGTTTGAGATCGAAGGAGAGTTGAGTTACATTTAGCCAGAAGATTCCAACCACGTCCCTTCATAAAGTGAAAGTTAAGTCTAAAGAAATTGTTAAGAATACAAATCTTTTCATTCATTTTTCTGCTCACCTATAATTTAAGGACATATTTGTGAATGGTACAGTAGAGAATGAATTTGAACACACTCCCCAATTACTTCTACGATAAAATAATATGCATCTTCTTTTACTATCTGTAAGGCCTAAGTCATAGTTGGTAAAGTTTGGCCACATTTTTTCTTTTGTTCATTAGAATAATTGATTCACCAATTTGCTTATTTATTATGCTTATTATGTTTTTACTGGAGAAAAATTGACCAACACATTAGTTGTAAGCTGTATTCTAATCTATGTATATTTATTTTTAATAACAGTATATTCAAAAGAAAATAATAAATAAATATCATTTTGTTTTATGTTATGTTTGTGTGTGCTAATTTTTTCTTTTGCTAAGTAAGGAAAATAATGTTTATACTGTGTATAAATGGTCATCAAAAGAAACTTGTTTTTGTTGACCAGTGAAGAGTTCTGGGCCAACATGAAAAAACAGAAAGATAGATTCTATATCAAACCAGTTTTCTTAAAATAAATGAAACATTTCCCCATCCTATTAAAAGAAGAGGACAAAGAAATGGAGCCTGGGTAACAAACATCAGTATTTCTGAACATTTATAATTCATATTAACAGAGCTTTCCTAAAATTAATTAGTGAACACCTCAACATTCTAATGCAGCCATAATTTATTTTCAAAAGTTATCCTGGTTCATTACTCATGGAAAGCTGACATTCCATTTTAATGTCATATTGTCTTTTGAGAAGTGTGCATTATGGTTCTGAAGTGTTCCCATTTCAAAGATGCAATTAAAACATTGAGGACAGGAGGTATAGCATTTTAGTTGTATTAACTGAACATCACTTAATATTTGCCGTAACAGACTGTGAGTAGAAAGAACATATCTGTTTAGTGTTCCTTGAAAATAAATGAAAGATAATTACTCCTTCTCCTTATCATATTAATAGAGCTAAAATTGAGATAGAGATATTTTTTCCTACAGTAAGAGACATTTTTCACTAAAAAGCAAAATATAGCTGTAGTCACATTCATTTATGCAGATGGCAATTTAAACCAGTTTTAAATAAAAAATTGCAGTTCAGAGTATATTTCTGAAATTACTGTGGGAATTCCGCTTGGCTAAGAGTGAAGAGAGTATGCTTGTTTCAAATACAGTATTATCTTGTTTTGAACCAAGGGATGCCAAATGGCTACCTTCTGCAACCCCACCAGTCTCATTGCACACAATTTGGCATCAAATTTCTGTTAAGCAGATTTATTTGTGAAATATATCTGCAGTGCAGGGGGAGGTTCTAACATAGCTTGCTGCCAGTTCGCTTCCACTCAAACCATGTGGGCGCGCATGCATTGCATGCCGTCTGGCCATGCTGCACAGGTGTATGAATATGCACTTTGCACGCACATGCACAGTACTGAAAAACCAGCTTCTTTGTAAGCACAGAAGCAACCCCCCCCCCCAAGCTTCTATGTGCAGAAGCCAAAAACAAGACACTGCCTATGGCACAGTCGATAGAGTTGGTTCAGCAAGCAGGGGGAAATTCCTGCTTATGGTTTTATAGAACTGGTCCGAACTGGGAACAACCCATCTCTCCTGCTGTGGTTTACTTAAATGTGAACTTCAAGACTGCTTTTCATGTGGCATTCTCAATTGCCTCTGCCATCCAACTTTCCAACCACATAATAATAATAATAATAATAATAATAATAATAATAATAATAATAATAATAATAATAATAATAATAATAATAATAATTTAATAATAATTTATTAATAATAATAACAATAATTTATTAGATTTGTATGCCACCCCTCTCCGAGGACTCCAAGGACTTAGAGCAGGGGTGTCAAATTGAGGGTCATATCAGGGTTCTGTTTTATCTTGGGAGACTGGGGGAGGCATGGCCAGGGTCGGTATGCCCAGCTCAACATCATTCATGTTGGGGGCACCTGTGGTGGCCAGAGTGCTCTTCCAGTGAAAATTGTCACCCAATCTCCATATGATGGCCTCTTGCAGCCCTCTGCCAATGAAAGCAGTACTTGGGAGGGGCTCCCTTGGCCATCGCAAGCTCCATTTTTGGATGCAATGTGCTCCTGCAAACCTCTGCCAGAGAAAATGGAATTGGGAGTGATACTCACAGCCCTTGTGAGCTTTATTTTAGGATGCAATGGCTTCTCTGCAACCTTGCTGCAATCAGCTTGTTATAGTAAACTAGCTGCGGCACAACTCACCGCGGGACAAGAAGACTTGAAATTAAGGAAGGCACTAATAAGATGATGCAAAATATAGGTAGATGATAAATAGAAGGGAGGGAGGGAGAGAGGGAGATAATGTTGAATTACATTGATGTCAGAAATGAAATATGTGAAATTTTAGTTTGGAAGACATGGAAACTGCAATTATTTTAAAAAAGAATGTTGAGTTACTCGAAAAGGAAGAGATACCCACTCAACTTCTTCAGGCAAAACAAATGACTCTGAAATGTGAAGATTCAGAGATGAATGTGATTTCTTTTGCTGCAAGGTTTAGCACCTGTTTTACTCTAACATTTTTCCTCCAATACTGTATATTTGACTAGTGTCTATTCTGTTCCAGCGATAAGCCTCCTAAGAAATAGGTCCAAGATTTAAGCATGTGATGGGTTAGTAACAAGGAGGGTTAAAATACATCAGTGAAGCCAGAATTAAGTCCGTTTGCCACCGCTGCTTATTGTAAACTCCTAAATAGTCTTTTTTTAAATCACCAATCTCTAATTAACATGACTCACTCTGAGTTGGCAGGAAGCCAGGAGCCACAGATTTCACTTTCTTAATTTGCAATTCATTTCATTTCATTTCATTTTATTGGATTTGTATGCCGCCCCTCTCCATAGACTCGGGGCGGCTAACAACAGTAATAAAAACAACGTGCGACAATCCAATACTAAAGAAGCTAAAAACCCTTATTTTAAAAACCAATCATACATACAAAGGTACCATACATAAATTGTGGAAGCCGAGGGGGAAAGAATATCTTAATTCCCCCATGCCTGATGACAAAGGTGGGTTTTAAAAAGCTTGCAAAAGGCAAGAAGGGTGGGAGCTATTCTAATCTCTGGGGGGAATTGGTTCCAGAGGG
The DNA here is from genome assembly GCF_031021105.1 of Erythrolamprus reginae. Taxonomy (NCBI): domain Eukaryota; kingdom Metazoa; phylum Chordata; class Lepidosauria; order Squamata; family Dipsadidae; genus Erythrolamprus; species Erythrolamprus reginae. The sequence continues at coordinate 105,264,440 of NC_091952.1, read as the reverse complement.
CCGGGGCCGCCGCAGAGGAGGCTCTTCCCCTGGGTCCTGCCAAACGACATTGTTTAGTTGACAGGACCCGGAGAAGGCCAACTCTGTGGGACCTAATTGGTTGCTGGGATTCGTGCGGCAGAAGGCGGTCCCGGAGATAACCTGGTCCGATGCCATGAAGGGCTTTATAGGTCAGAAGTGCTTATGGACTATTCACAGAAATAGTCCACAAGCACCATCCAATCAGCCCTCTCTCATATTCAAATGTTGAGTTCCGTACTAGCTCATCACAAGGTTCACCCTTAAATAGCCAAAAGGTCTGATCAAGTGTTGTAGAGATCTATTCATGCAGAGATCTCCTCCTGCTCAGTCACTCATGTCTTCTGGCATCAAGAAGAGGCTCTTCCTCTTCTCTTGAGTCACTCGTGTGCACCTCTGGATGTACAACAGGCCCTGGAGGGCTTTCAGCCTCTAGCCCCACATCCTCTCCAACCTCCTCACTATCAGATTCGGGTGCCAAGTACACTGGCCTAGGATACCAATCCACACCCATCTCTCGATCCTCAGAATCTTGATCAGCTGCTCAGGACGTGGATGGGCCAGAACAGTGTCATGGAAAACTTTGGACCCAATTAATATCAGAAAAGTAATAATAACAACTGTAGAAGCAAAAGCAATAATTGGAATTAAAAAGAATCCCTATATCCACATTCTTAAATTCACAACACAGCCAGTATTTTTCATACTACTAACACAGAAAACAAAGATTAAAGAACACAGTATGTTTCACAGTATCAAATGCAAAATATAAATGATTCATGAAATAGCAAACCTGCACAAATTACAGATTGCCAATGGCCAATGAAAATACAGTTTCCTCCCCTTTCCTCCCCTCCCTCCCTCCCTCTTTCTTTCTTTCTTTCTTTCTTCCTTCCTTCCTTTCTTTTTCAGGCTCCACAATTGTTTAATATGTTGAGGATGTCAATGGCGGTTCCATTAGGTTGATGTTAAGGCTGGTTATCTTTAGAGCTCTTATGAACTGAAGATCAATATGGTATGAGAGCACTGGCAACACATGGTAAAGATTGAAGTCCTGAACACTGTTTGGGTCAGCAGAATAATGGTTGGTGGAAGAGTGTTGACCCACCAAGAATTGACCCAAGTTGGGATTTACTTCTCTAGACAACTTTGTGAATTTGACTGTAGGGTAGAACTTTTAACAATGCCATGTATCAACTGGTAGCAGATTGAGTTATGTAGTTTTGGGTGGGAGATACAGTATTTTGTGCCCTCCATCTTGCTGGCAACTATAGCAATGGGCTAATAAGTTGATGTGACTTGGACTGGCTGGCATTGATTATATAATAATGATGGGTAATCAGTATCCAGTTGCTCTCAGTGTGGCAGAGGATTTCAGCTCCTAGGAACTGAAAGGCCTCTATACCAAGAATCTTCCCAATTTTGTATGTGAAGTAATTCTCCCAAATAAACTAAAATCTTTAAGTGAACAGGGAGTTAATAAGAGTTTATCAGGAAAGATGACAGTGATCACAGAAGATTTGTGTTCTGAGCTATAAAGATGGGAATGTAATCTCTGAATAACTGCGGTTTGCAAAAATTGTGCCTTTAGAACAGTGGATTGCCTATGTGGTGATTGGGTGACTGCTTTCTATTAAGAAGAGACTGTAAGAGAAATGCCCAACCGGTGGATTAAACCGCCGGCCGAAATTGCCTACGGGGCGGGGGGACGGTGAGTAAGCTCTTTTCAGAGCTCCGAACTTCCGGGTTCGTTTGGAACCGGGAAGTTTGGCTTCTGGCAGCGTGCCAGGAGAGCGCGCTGCCTGCTGGCCGGGGGAGGTCCTAGATCGCCCTATTTAAGGGCGATCCGGATAGGACCTCCTCCTTGCTCCCTTCGTGCTCGGAGCGAACACCCGCCCACCCTCCGCTATCAACAGTGTGTCCTAAGGAGGTCGCCTCAGGGCCGAATAGGAATTTTTTGCGGCCTCCCCTTTAGAGGCGGCCGTTTTTTCTCCTATTTCACACTGACGGTGCGGACTGGATTGGTTAGGGGGTGCGGCGCACTTAGATATTAAATAGGCCTCCTTTTGGTCACTGGGGTTTGGCAGTAATTAGAAGCAACTGCGCATGCTCCTTTTGGGCATCCTTAAAGGGTAATGGACCGCCTCTCTCCAGGAACTAGAGGTTGGAGCAACATCGGGGATTGGAGAGAGGATGTCCATGGGAATCACCGGATCCAATTTCCCACGGGGATTGGAGGGTGAACTCCTCCCACACGATGAAGGGGCGTGGCTTGGATCCAGGTGAAGGTGGTACCTTTACCTGGTTCAGCAAGGAGTTTTTGCCCAATGTTGCCAAGGAATTTTCTGGTAGGAATTTCCGCCCCGTTAGTTTGGCCTCTGCAGGTCCTTAGTTTGTTTTGAATTAAATATTCAAATTTACGTATTCAAATTTATTTAAATTTATGTTAATTAATAAATGACCCTTAATTAATCCACAATATGTCTCAGTGTCTTTACTCTGCCTCCGGGGGGCAATTATAAGGCAACAAGCAGGGAAGGTAACTGGAATTCATAAATTAAAATAACTCCTTTCTATCAGTGGTGCCTTATTGGGGAAAAAAGGGAAGAAAATATAGATTCTTGACTTCCAATGTTTATCTTCATGCTTGGGTGGCCAGTGAATGATTGTGGAAGGAACAGGTGATCCTTATAGGACCAAAATGTGCTCTATATAATTATAAAGTAGAAAGTGATGGTAGTTGATTGCTCATTATTAAAAACAATTAAAGCAAATGAATGATAGTTGGACACAGCAGTTGTGATGTGTGATATCTGTCCACTTAAACCAAAAATACTTTTCAAAACTCAAAGAGTCCACTAACTGTTCTCTTTACTTGCTGGTGCATATGACAGGAAATAATAGCATTGGAAATTGAAGTTCTCACATGAAGTTTGTGTGCTTTAAAATGAAAATATTGCAAACTACACAGTGAGCAGTCAGAAAGAATAATGGCTCATAAAATTCCTGGATGGCACTGTCTAATGCTCAGAGTATGAGAAATAAACAAAGTAGAAAATAAAGAAATGCAAATATGGTTTTCTAAATATAATGGAAGCCTCACAGGAGGACTCCTGTCAACGGAAAATAGGAATTAAAAGATGCAATTTCCTTCAAAGAAAGTCAAGCAAGCAAGGGAGGAAAAGAGTTGCAGTAGATGCTAGGAATGTCTTTTTCCTGCTCAGAAATCCAAATAAATTAATGTAGCAATGCTATACAAAGCATCTGAGTTTTTAAAAAAATGGAAAAGTAGAAGAACAGTATTCCCTGTCAACCAGCCAATCAAAGAGATATGGATGTTGCTTCCAAAGGAAACTGCAAATCTTTCAAAGAAGCATGACATTCTGTTGATGGAAAATTTTAATTACCATAACATCTGGAAGATAAACTCTGCCAAGTATGGATCTTCTAAAAATTATTGACTTTTCTTGCTGACAACTTTCTCTCTCCAAAAGTGAAGGAAGGCACAAGAGGAACAGCTACCCTTGAGATACTACCAACCAGAAGAGTTTGTTGAGAACTTGAAAGTAACAACAACATGATCATAAAATACAGTCAGCATTGATTTTAGAAAATAAAAACTGAGATGAGCAAACTTATACCTTGGATTTTTAAAAAGTGGATTTCAATAGTTTAATTGCAGCAATAAGTAGGATCATGAAGCTAGAGAAAATGAGAAGCAGTAGGAGGTGGTCAATATGGGCGAATAACCTTTTTACTCTTAATAAATTAAATCTCCACAACTAGAGGAACTGCATTCTATTGTTCTGAAATAACATATTGTCTAGTCCAGGGATTCCCTAACTCTTCAGTTCATTGATCTTTCATGTAGGATTAGACCCTACATTCATTGACCCACAAACATTTATTATATGAATGTAATTTAATAAATATGACTGATAGAACTATGAATAACATCAGTATCAACATTTTAGATACTCTCACTGATTCTTGGGGGTATCCAGAAAAATATACAGTGGTACCTCTACTTAAGAACACTTCTACTTAAGAACTTTTCTAGATAAGAACCGGGTGTTCAAGATTTTTTTGCCTCTACTTAAGAACCATTTTCTACTTGAGAACATAAGCCGGGGAAAATTTCCCAGGAAATTTGAGAGCGGCAAGAAGGCCCAGCCAGTTTCCTGCCATTCCCCCTTTAATCCCAACCATCTGGGCTGCCAGAGGAGCCTTTTAAGGAGGCTTTGGCAGTCCAGAGTCAACGAAACATTTTCCTTTCTCTGGACACTTGGAGAGGGAATAAACCTCTGCCAGAGTCCAGAAAAAAGAAACGCTCTCTTCGCTCTGGGCAGCCAAGGAAGGAAAGGTGCTGGCTACAAAGTGAGCGAGCAAGAGGAGAGGAGAGCCCTTCAGCATGGGAAGGAAGAGGCAGCAGGTAGCAGCAGCAGCCAGTGCATAGGAGGCAGTCTTGCACCAGGTGTGTTGGAGGTGCGTGCTCTTCCTTGTCACCTCAGAGTCCCTCTTTTTCTTTAAGCCTTAAAGTTTTGGATTTTTTTGATTCACCTCACCTCACCTTCTTCTTCTGGCAGTGACTGTTCTCCTCCTCCTCTTCTTCCTCCTTCTCCTCCCACCCAAATTCTGAGCGTTTATTTCATTCCTAATGGGTGTGCATGTATTATTTGCTTCTACATTGATTCCTATGGGAAAAATTGCTTCTACTTAAGAACATTTATATTTAAGAACCTGGTCACAGAACAAATTAGGTTTTTAAGTAGAGGTACCCCTCTAGATAACAAGTCTGTCATTCAATACCTGTAATCTTTTTAAACATTCTAGCAGATCAGAAATACACTGACAACTAAGCACAATATGGTGGAAAGCTGAAAATTGTCTGGAATCCGTTTTCCCCCATCCACAGGCTCTGGAGGCTTCAATGAGCCCTGCATGCATGTTGGGAGGGGCACAGGGGGTTGTGAGTGCATGTACGATGCGTGCATGTATGGGGGAAGGGCACATACACGTGCATTCTTTTGATACCTGAGCAAAAAAAAAAAGGTTCACCATCACTGGCATATACACTGAAACTCTTGCTAGCAAGCAAAGCAAAATAAATTTATAATATCCTTCCAAATGACATGCCTCTTTGAATATTCAACCAAATAAACTATGGAGCAATAAAATATGACTTCCTATACTTCTACAATTCTTGAAATGCCTGGAGTTTCTACTAGTCAGTAATAATTAACAGCAAGTTTCTTAAGCTTTAAAAAAACCAAAGGGATTCACCTCTTAACATTTCCTATCTTGAAATAATATTATTTTAAAAAAAACAGCCCCAAAAGCTAATTCCAGGAAGCTGAGCTTGCATGACAAGATTTTGTGAAGTCAGTGAAGAGAAAGAAAGCTGAAGGGTGTAAAATTATTACTGAGCTATAGATCATCATCTTTTCAAGCAAATTAGAAAGGAAATATACCTTTCTTAGTTATTGAAGTATCAATAGTATCAGCCATAAAATGATTAAATGGATTCAGTAAATTTTGACCACCATAGCCATTACTTAGAGACAAATAATTGAGATAGATGAGGATCATGGATTTTATTCCTTCATAAAGATTAAGCAATTTGAGGGCTACATTATGCCACTAAATGCCACTTAAACATTGCTATTTAAAGTGGTCACTTAAGACTGACATTATCATTTGAAAGTTTTTTAGATGCCATATTTTACTTTGATTATATAAAAGTGGTTTTAAAAGCCATTTTGCTCAGAAAGAAGTCGAAATTAGAAGATAAATCATAATTTGTTCCTGAACTTCTAGTCAAAGGCACACAAATTGTTCAGTGGTACAAATTACATTAAAAATATTTTACCATCGTAAATTTAAAGTTATTTCCAGAAGCATGAAAATATCATTTCCTATTTCTCTATGCAAACACTGCAAAAACAGAGTTGGAAAAAGAATTACCGTACATAATATACTAAAAGAGTTTTGAGTTCAGTCTATTTTGTTGCAGGCTTTGTTGATCGAATTGTGACCTGTAAACTAGATACATTAGAAAATAAATTAATTAGAATAAACTCTGTAAAGAGACTAATACAGAGAAAACAAATGTAATAAAAGATTAAGTGGTTGTTGGTAAATGTACTGGATCATTTATTTTGTTCCATTTAATAGTGGGAAGCAACAAAGAGTACTTTATAGCCCAATTTAATATGCCAGTTTTAACCTTTAATGTTATAAATATTTGGTCCTTCTCTAGTATGTACTTACTCAAATTCAGGTCTTTCTTTTAACTTCTTGCTCTTGCTATTGGGGCTTGAGAGCAGTAAAAATGAAAGGCCATTTAATCCAATTTTTTGTTTAATGCAGAAATGCCATAGTTACTACATAAATTTCAAGGTGATGACATTGTCTCTTTCTGGTCTGGTCTGCATTTTGTCCTTTCTCTTTCTCTTTCCTTATTTCCTTGGCTGAATAAGCCTTCCATCCTTCCAAAGTCAGTAAAAATGAGGACCCAGATTGTTGGAGGCAATATGCTTATGCTGTAAACCACTTAGAGACAACTACAGAGCATTATGAAGTGGTATATAAGTTTAAGTGCTATTGCTATTGTAATTTTGGCCAGAAATCCCAATTTCATATTTTTTTTCTTTAACTAAGAGATCTTGTGTCAGACTGATACATTTAATAATAAGTGAACTATCTAAAAATGATATTATATTCCCTATCTCATATACAAAGTGGCTAGTTCAATAATTATTTCATTTATCAAAACCAGATGTTACCCTTCTTGGGTTTTTAAAAATTCCAAATCTATATTCCAAAAATCCAGTTTGCTGCAAATATTATACTGGTATGTATGAAAAAGGGAGGGTATATCATCATGATGTAAAATATCATATTTGGAATTGAGGAATAAATAGCACTAATTTCAACTATTGATGAGGTTTATCAACAAATTTGTTAGTTTTCATAATTAAGATCCTGTCTATTATGCCAAACATAGCTTATTGGGTGTCAAAGATTGCAAAGGTCTTGAAGTTTTCCTCCTCGTCTCCTCCTCCTCCTCCTTCCTCTTCCTCCTCTTCTTCTTCTTTTGCCATTTATCTTATTTCACTGAGAACAATCTTCCTACATAAGTGGTTACCTTTTGGTAATTTGTTTGTTACCTTATCCGGGTGAATAATTGACATTATTGAAAAGACCAATAAGTCATTCCACTCTTGTTTTGTGCTAGCTCATCCTTTCCTTTTGCAAAACTCATTTTCTTGAGCAAATATACTATGTAAATTATATTTGTTATTCCCAAATAAAAATTCTACCATTTTAATAAACAGTATTTTAAAGCACTATCCATAGTATGATGCAGATAATACCAAATGCCATGCTGAAATTTGTTCTTTATTTTCCTAATTTGCCAGCAAATTTTGTTATGATTTAAAAAAAAAAAAACACGGAATAACTATTTCTAAAATTCCAAGTTAGTCTTTGAAATTAGATTGAATTGTTTCTGCGTTCATTTGTGTACATCTATTTCAAATTTTTAGAGTATTTCAATGCTAGAAATACAATAAATAAACAATAAATTCAATACCTACATTTTTAAAGAAAATATGATTTGGTGAAATGGGACTTTCTGGAAGCTAATGAGATTTTTTAGGAAAATGTCTATAGTGGAAATAAGGTTAGTCAACTGCAGAAGTTTCTGCATGAACACAATAAGTATATCCTGGAACTTAAGGCTGCTGTTGATTCTGTTCCTAAGAGCCACATGGACTTCCAAATGGTGATTAATGCCAATAGGAAGACTTCTGGAGAGCACCAAAATAATTTCAATGCCCTCACGACTACAGAAGTGGTTGTTCTCATTGTCAGCCAAGTTTTTGAGAGGAGAGATATTGTTCTTCACAGCAGAGACAACAGGTTATTATGAATCAGTGAGATGCACCGTGCCTATGAAGTTCTCCAGTATCTTCTGAGGGGTTCTACCATGGAGAAGATGTCTGTCTGTCTGTCTGTCTGTCTGTCTGTCTGTCTGTCTGTCTGTCTGTCTGTCTGTCTGTCTGTCTATCTATCTATCTATCTATCTATCTATCTATCTATCTATCTATCTATCTATCTATCTATCAAACATTCATGCCATAATCAGGAAATCTCCAGAACCATAAAGCCTTTTTGACAGTGAGAACAATCAACCAATGGAACAGGTTGCCTTTGGAAGTTATGGGAGCTTCATCACTTGAGACTTTCAGGAAGAGATTGGACTGCCATTTGTCAGAAATGGTGTAGGGTCTTCTACTTGAGCAGGGGGTTGGACTAGATGACCTACAAGGTCTCTTCCAACTATGTTAATCTATTAAAGGCCTACAAATTTGAAATTTGCCACATACGTTCCTCTTGGCTTCTAGGTGTTCAGCCCTCTGATGCTAAGGATGTCTAATCCTCCTACCCACCTGAAAAGAAATTTGTTCCAAATGCAAAACACAAGCAAACAAGATGAGTTTCAGGTTCAGTTTTACTTTCACAGAAGCAAGTAGGGGAAGAGGACAGGAGAGGCCAATTGTACCTACTCATTAATTTTCAAGCTATAAGTGTTGATTTATCAAGCTTGATAACATAGTTCTGTAGCAGAGCAGGGGTATTTAGCTAGTGTCCCATAAATGGTCTCATTTTAATCTTTACAGGATGCCCCAGAACATTAAAATCACAAGGAAGTAATTTTTTTAATAAATGTTATTTATTCAAAGATAAGAATAACTTTCCAATTATATTCATGTAGTCTGATTGGTATATTTTTCTTATCTTTCTTGTATTTCATTTATTTGCTACATTTGTATTTATGCAATTATACATCCACAGTTACATAGTCTAAATAGTTGTCCTGTGTATATTTCAGCAGAAACAAAGATCCATGCAATCCTGAGAGTGACTGTAATATGTCATTTTAATGAGGTTTCCAACAATTGCTTATTTCATTTTTTCCCATTTTCTTTTCCAAAAGAAAGAGACAATAATAATGAATGCATTAGACATACTGAAATATTTTTCTTGACTGTTCATTATAAAGCAACTGTATTTATTGGTTTGTTTTTCACATTTCTAAAGCATTCCAACTTGACAACCTGTGGAAGCATGCAAAACTTAAAAGAGAAATTTAAAACCGCATACACAGACAGAAAAACAAAAATGCTATCACAGTAGAAGAAATTTCTACCGAAAATCTAAGCCTCTCCTATATTCTTCCTCAATCCAGAATTAGGAAGTAAATCACAGTATTCAAGGAAAATTTGTAGGAAAACAGGGCTGGAGCTTTTCCAGTTTGTGGGAGGATGCTGTTCCTTTGATTTGTGACCCAGAAGTTGATCCCTGGATTCCATCTGATGACACTGCATAATAGAAGGAATCTAGAGTACACCAACTAGATTTTACAAGATTGCCAAACTATAGAAAATAAATTGTTTCTCTGATTACTACATCCTATATTGTGTAGTACTTTGCAGAGGACAATCAACATGGGTAATTGAGAGATCTCATATAGCAGAAGTGACATGTCCATAACTGCTGATGTTGCCTCATCCAAAGGGTTACTATATGATAATTAAGGATAGGTCCATATAGACAACAATGCAACAAGATGAGGATCTTATGTGAGGTGTCATGAATATGATTGTTTTGAAAAGAGCCCCAGTAAATGCAAGAACTACACAATCTTCAATTAACAATTTTAGATTGTCAATGGCAAAAAAAAAAGAGGTGAGATTGCATAGGGATGTTATCTGCATTTGTATATACTTTTCTGCTTATTCTTTCTTTTGCTTTTGAATAAAGGCTGAATGTTACATGTGACCAAATAAGTTAAAAATGTGTAGCCTAAGGAAACTACTCCTTTTCATCTGTTCTGTAGCCTCATTTTATGAAAAGAATGAAAAAAAGACTATTAAAAGTCTATAATTTGTTTTGTTTTGTAGCTTGCAACTCCAGAGGCACTTGTATTTTGCTTTAATGCACGTGGGTCTAGTAATAGCTGAATCTAACACCATAACTCAAACTGTCCTATCTATGAAATTGCCTCATGAGATTTAGCTATCTGACTAGCTAACCTGAGGACTGATTCCAATTAAACGCCTACTGTTTTCTCCTTTGTGACATCAAAAGCTTAGATCTTATGTGTTGATTCACATGAAAAGAAATGCCCTTTCTTCTCTAAGACACTTTTCATGTCTCTTCAGAATGCTTTGTATTTCATTTTTTTTAAAAAAAATCCTATTTTCAGTCTGTATCTGGCAAGTTTCCAGTTTCTTTACTCTTCTAACAGTGTTTCAGAAAAGTAAGGATAAAGTAGAATGATACAATTAGTCAATATGAAGCAAGTAGGTTTAACATCCTGAAAACACTGACATTTTCAATGTGTTCGTGACTGTTCCATCCTATTTTTATCTAGCTAAATTTTACTTTGACTGCTACTGTGGTCTAGAGGTGGAGCTCTTACCTCACAATCAAGAGGTTATAAGTTTGATCCCAGGTAGAGGCAGATGTAGGGTCTCCTGCTTGGGCACAGGGTTAGACTAGATGACCTGCAAGGTCCCTTCTACCTCTCTTAATCTGTTAAAGTGGTATTTAGAAAATTTGTAAACCATCTTAATCCAGATGACTCTATGAAATGAAAACAATATTAAATAATTATATCTATTAAATAGAAAACATTGCCAATAATAATAAGAGATAATGGAAGAAATTGTGCCATCCAAATTCTTTACCATTCTCAATGCTGTGCAGATTTCTGGGAGTTACTGTTCTACCGGTGACATGATAAATAACTCATTTGGAAGATAATTTTACTGGGTATAAAACATGCCAAACCAATTTTATTTCATTCTTTGACAAAGGGACTAGTAGATCAGTAAAATACTGTGTACCAGTGAAATACTGTGGAATACAAGGCATTCGACAAAATAGACCACAGCCCACTTCAGGGCACATTAGAAAAATGTGTGATAAATAGCATCACCAGTAGGTGGATTTATAACTGGCTTATAAACTGTATCAAATGAGCTGTCTTAATGATACAACGTCTATATGGAGGGAAGTAAGCTGGTACTTAGCTGGTACTTACACAAGGTTCCATCTTAGGCCAAGTACCCTTCAATATCTTCATAAATGACTTAGATGAGAGAGTAAAAGGGGAACTCATCAAATTTCCAGGTGACACTAAGATAGCACCCCAGAAGACAAGCTCAGTTTAGAGAAAAGAAAGACTAGGGATGACATGATAGCAATATTCCAATATTTGAGGGCTGCCAGAAAGAAGAGGGCAGCAACTTATTTTCCAAATCAGCAGAAGACAAAAGATACAAATCCCAGTGACCGGTGAGGTCCCACAGAGTTGGTCTCCTTAGGGTCCCATCAGTCAAACAATACTGGCAGGTGGGACATAGGGGAAGAGCCTTCTCTATGGGGGCCCTGGCCCTCTGGAATCAGCTCCCCCAGAGATTCACACAGCCCCTCCTTGCCTTTCGAAAGAGTTTAAAAACTCATCTTTGTTTCCAGGCCTGGGGTTACTAGATCTTCCCCAACCAAAGATTGTTTTTAGTATGATTTTATTGAATGAATGCTAATGTAAGTTTTTAAAGTCAGAAGTTTTAAAGATTATTTTTAAGATTATTTTTATGGATATTAATTGGATTACTATGCTATTATCTCTTTGTATATGTTGTGAGCCACCCTGAGTCCTTGGAAAAGGGCGGCATACAAATCCAACTAAACAAACAAACAAACAAACAATGGATGGAAACTAATTGAGGAGAAAAGTAACCTGGAATTAAGGAAAAGCTTCCTAACAATGAGGACAATTAACTGGTGGAACAGCTTGCCTTCAAAAGTTGGGGTAGCTTTACCACTGGAGGTTTTTAAGAAAAAAAACCTGGACAGTCTCCTGTCTGAAAAGCTATAGGGCAGGGATGAAATTAAAAAATGTTCCCTATTAGTTCTGTGGGCGTGGCTTGGTGGACATGGCAGGGGAGGGATACTGCAAAATCACCATTTCCATCTCACTCCAGGAGAAAGGTACTGCAAATCCCAATTCCCTCCTCACTCCTGTGGGAAATATATTGCAAAATCTCTATTCCCACCCTATTCTGGGACCAGCCAGAGGTGGTATTTGCCAGTTCTCCAAACTACTCAAAATTTCCACTATCAGTTCTCACCATCTTTCAAATCCTGCTGAATTTCACCCCTGTTATGGGATCTTCTGCTTGAGCAGTGGGTTGGATTAGAAGACCTCCAAGGTCCCTTCCTGGTCTATTCTGATTGATTGATTGATTGATTGATTGATTGATTGATTGAAGTATGAAATTTGTAACCTCCTTAACAACACTTATCCTACCACATGCATTTCACTTTCAAATCAATGCCAGTCATTTGACTTTCTTCCAGGTAATGGGATAATAGGTAATGGGATAACAAAACTTAATAAAGTTAGTTATTTAAGTAAAATTGGGTAATGATCAACTCACAAGAGAGAGAAACTAGCTGGATGAAATTGGACCGATTATTCTCTGAGTCCTAAAAACCTCCTACGGGCAAGCCATTTCTAGAAATATTGTCAGGAAAAATTCAGGATTTGCCCTTGTAATCACCGTATATCGAGGTTGACAAGGACCATGTGGCAAGTATAGTAGTTGCAATTCTCACCCATATCAGTTCTTTTAATATCAGCTGAAAATACTCCTGAATCTATTGTGTAAAGAGTTGGTGTCTTTTTAAATGTGACCATCATAAATGTGGTGTGATATTGCAATTATGATTTTTGTCGATCCTTTAAGCCAGTACTGTCACCTGGAAATATTTAAAGAAATCATTGCAGGTGGGGGGGGGGGTTGGGGGTTGGGAGAGGATACAAGATTTTTTTAGAAGTGGTTTGCCCTTTTCTGTATCTGAGAGCTGAGAGACAATGACTGGTCCAAGGTCACCCATTTTGGTTGGTTGACAGCGCTAGAACTGCAGTCTCCCGGTTTCTATTCTGATGTCTTAACACTACAATGAACTCACTCTGCTTTTGACAGGTATTGCCATCCCCACCTCCCAAGTGGTCCCTTTGGACTATTTCCCAACAATTTCATAGCATTAATTATATTCACTCAATTAACCTCAGTACCGGTCATGCAAACAAGCAAGCTTGGCTAGGCAATCTTACGCCAGTCCATTTACTGCATCATATCTGGATGGGATTCCTCATGTGACTCATTCAAGAGAGGATTAAGGAGAGAGTGAGCCAAAAAAGCATTAGGGAATAAATCCACCAAGCGTTGGTTGTTGTTTTTTTAATTCTTGCAAACTTAAAGTGTTTTGAAGGTGAAATAATATTTTCCATACCAAGTTCTAAAACTGAAATACCACAGAATGTTGAAAATGCAGAGGGGTAAAATCCTAAATCCTTCCAACATAGTTACTTTTTGTGGTACAGTGATGAAATGAGCAGCTTAAGGACTTCTATAAAGAAAGATAAACCACTGAATTCTGCTTTAACCATATTGAGAAGTTCTGCTGAGATGATCTTAAAGATAATATCCAATTAGAAATATGTACATGATACTGTTCAAGTTAGTATCTGTCCCAAGAATGGAATCAGAAATAAATAATCATTTTTACTTTTAAAAAACCCCAAACAAACAAACAAAACCCAACCCTGGGTTGATATCTTTACATTGATCAATTCCACTTAATACAGTGGCTGCAATATTATTGGTCTTTCTGAAATTTCTGAATCATTTCCAAAACAGCTCTATGTATAACTTATTGTGACCTGAAGGAGAAGTTACCAAGACTAGATTACAATAATTAAGCTATCTGTTCTTTTTTAAGATTTCAAATTCAAACATACACATTTTCTAGGTGAGAATACAATTTACTCAAGGCTAAGCAGATAACACGCAGATAAGAAAAGGAACATAACTCAAAACAAGGGACTCTGAGAAAGAAAGCTTACCTGGATAATTTCACTTTCATTAGGAACAGCCTGAAGCTCACAATACCAAGTCAGATTTTTCAGCCAAATTGAAGGTCAAAGTTTCACAAGCAGAATTCACAGGAACAATGAACAGGGTAGAAGATCAAATTGTTGTCTCCAACAGAGAAACATAAGTTATGATTGCCTCTTATAGTAGAGTGTAGGAAGCTATCTTCATTTAATTTAGTTATTATTTTGTGACTAAGGAGCCTTCTTCAGTCTCTTTGTTCTGCTCTCTGCTTCACTCACCAGATTCAAGGGCTTGGAGGCCGATAACTCATTATCTACCTGTTCCAGCCCTGACTGATGTTACCTATGTTTCACCAGCCTTAGGTAATTCCTAGTATGGTGACTCCCGAAACGGACCTTACACTGGTTCAACTGGAGCAGCCCTTCAGAATCAGAGTCTGAGACCTTCACTGTGCCACCAAGGCCACTTGTACTTTTATGTCAAAAAAGGCCCTCCAGAAGAACGTCTAGATAATAAAATTGATCAAGGGCTTTATTTGGTGGAATTTGAATTGCCCACCTTTACTCCTTGCAGTGGTGAACATCAATATCAGAGCAAAGGTCAGCAGAGTAGCATTTATTTCTGTTACTGGGGTAATATACAGGGCTATTCAAAAAGAATGAACCAATTTCATGATGCAATATTTTATTAAGGAAAAGTAATATAACACTCCAGCCAAGTCACAAGTATTTTTCTCACAATCAACTTTTATTTCCTGTCTTACAAGTGTTCAATGTGGCTGCAACTTTTTTTCACTTTCAGTGGAGCTGACTCAACCTATTTTGGGGTAGGATTAGTTTCACTCCTTTGTTGTAGCTAGATTAATAGCAGATTATGTCCCTGAATTTATCCTTTAGAAGTTCAACCTGTTGCCCTATTTGTCTCCCCATCTCCAAATTGTACCATAAATTGACTTACTTTTGAAAATACTGATAAAGAGGCGGGGTGGCGCAGCAGGTAGAGTGCTGTACTGCAGGCCACTGAAGCTGACTGTAGATCTGTAGGTCAGCGGTTCAAATCTCGTCACTGGCTCAAGGCTGACTCAACCTTCCATCCTACCAAGGTGGGTAAAATGAGGACCCGGATTGTGGGGGGAATATGCTGGCTCTGTTAAAAAGTGCTATTGCTAACATGTTGTAAGCCACTCTGAGTCTAAGGAGAAGGGTGGCATAAAAATTGATTGATTGATTGATTGATTGATTGATTGATTGATTGATTGAATGAACGAACGAACGAACGAACGAACAAACAAACAAACAAACAAACAAACAAACAAACAAACAAACAAATAAACAAATAAACAAATGCTATCCAAAAGTGAACTTGTGTAGTTGTAGAATTTATTGCTGCAACAATTTGCTGAGCAAAAGGAATCGTTGACTACTTGTAGTCAACGATTCCTTTTGCTCAGCAAATTCTTGCAGCAATAAAGGATAAAAATTATATGAAATGTGATTCTAAGTTTGATCTTTCCTGGCAAAGGACGTGACTCAAAGGGTGTACAGGCATATATTTCCGCATATATATTACCAATTACCAATTGTTAGTAAACAATGATAGTCCGATGAAAATCATTTTGATAAACCAAAACAAGAAGCCTAGAAAATCCTACCAACCTCCATCAAATCTTTGTTCTAGCAAAACAAACAACAACAACAAAACATTTAAAGAAACCATTTGTTGGCTCTATTGTGCCATCTAACTCTCTCTTGACTTTATCAATTGTTGTTCTTCTGAGTAAGTTGCATTTTCTGTACAACTCTCAGTTGCTTTTCTTTTCTGATGCTATTATTGTTACAACTTTAATACAGTTATTATTGTATTATATCTTATCTAAATAACAGTTGATCAGCACACAACAGCTGATGACTCAGATTCATATTTTTTTTTGCTATTATCAATGTCATTCATCCACAGCAAGAACTATTGGTTTTGCTAATGTAGTTTTTGAATTTTAATTCAGATTAAGTAAAAATAAAGGTTTCCCTTGCACATATGTGCTAGTTGTTCTCAACCCTAGGGGGTGGAACCTATCTCTGTTTCAATGCCGAAGAGCCAGCGCTGTGCAAAGATGTCTACATGGTCATGTGACTGGTATGACTAAATGCCAAAGGTGCATGGAACACTGTTACTTTCCCACTAAGGGTGGTCCCTATTTTTTCTACTTGAATTTTTTACATGATTTCAAACTGCTATCTTAGCAGAAGCTGGGACAAGTAATGGGAGCTTGCTCCATTATGCGGTCCTAGGGATTCAAACCACTAAACTGCTTACCTTTTTGGTCGGCAAGCTCAGCATCTTAGCCACTGAGCCCCCACATCCTTTTAATTAATTTACTATCATCATTAAGATTACTATCATCATAATTAATGAGCAGCCAAAACTTAAATAATAATTTTGGTGGGAAATATTTGTCAGTACTACTAACTGCATTGTAGTAATTAAAGTGATTATGGCAGGCAGGAGAACTGCAATCATCCTGAAAATATTATTTTATGCCTGGTCCAACAATAGAGGCAGGATACGAGGTTCTCATACATGCAAACTTGGATTGCAGCTGAAAAGAATCACCTTCTTTTACAGTGGTAAAGGCCAGAGAGAAATCTTCCCATGATGAAACTGAGACAAGACTGATGGATTACATCCATTTGATTCACATTTGTAAAAGTGTAAATGTTGCTTGAGGGCAGGAAATAATCATTACATAGTCTCTATAGTAGTTTGAGCCTTCCTAAGTCTCTAAGCAAAAAGGGAAGAATGGGGCACTATCCTTTATCCTAAAGGAAAACATAAAATGAAATAGATCCTTTTTTTTTCTGTATTAGGAAATCATTAATAATTTGCCAAACACCTGATTCATTCCCCAAGGAATAGTGTAAAAATAACCCTCAACCATTCAACATTTCAAAGAATATATTCTCTCTCATTTTTTCCCTCAGTCATTTGTTTACTTATTCAATTTGTATAGAAACCCATTTCAACAACTGACTCTGGGCAGCAAACAGTCTTAAAATAAATGAAAAACAAATTCCATCAGAAATACAAATGTTTAAATACAATTGAGGAAGCTATTGCAATCAACAGTTGCTGCTGTAGCCAGAAGACAGATCCTTCCACATTCAGGGCTTCAGGCCAGGGCACACAACCAGGTCTTTGGTGCTTTACAAAAGACTAGCTGGTTTGGGGCCAACCTAATCTCCAAAAGGAAAGCAATTCATGGACAGGTGCTATGGTAGAAAGGCCATGTCTCCTGTGCCCTGCCAACCAGTATTCCTTGGCCAACAGAATCCAGAGCATGCCCATCTATTTTCTTGCTTTCTATTCATTTATTGCTGTTGTTCATTTACCGAAAGAAGCCAGCTTCCAACATTAAAATCCCACAAGGAAAGATAGCTTCCTTGTCTGCCGCTATTTAATTAATCCAGAAAAGCAGCATTTCTGTTCTGTATGGCATTTAATTCCCTCCCCCCACCTCAACTTCAGCAGTCTCCATTCCCCTTCATTAAACTCACTTTTTCCATTTGTCTCCCTCTTTGTTTTAAATTTTCATATTAATCTGTTAAGATTTTAGACTGCTTGTCCTATATCCTTGACAAGAATTGTCCTATCACCATATTCTGTGCTTAATGTATTACATTCACCATAAACTGTAAATGGCTAAAGAATTATTTATTATCCTACAACCTGCTAATTGTAACAACTCTTAGCAAATTATAAGAGAATTATCCAGAAAGCAAGGTTACAAGGCACATAGCTCTCACGGGGAATGTTCGTGGGGGAAGTTAATATTACTAATGCACTTTGCATACATTTTACACTTGGAAGGAAACAGAATGAGGACGCTCAACTCTAACCTTCACCACAACACCAGTCGACAATCTACTGACCACTGGCACTGTTCATTCTCTTCTGCTGGCCTCCTGCTAGATGATAGTAATACCAACTTCCCCTGCGAACATTCACCGTGAGAGCTACCTTGTAACCTTACCTGCCTTGTAACCTTACTTTCTAGATAACCCTTGTACTTATATCCTGATTGGTTATTAATTATAATTTCATTTAAAATGTTGAATGCTTTTTCCTATCTAATAGAATAGAATAGAATAGAATTTTATTGGCCAAGTGTGATTGGACCCACAAGGAATTTGTCTTGGTGCATGTATAATAAGATATACAGTACAATAATATCCACAATCCTTTATTATGTTGCAGCAAGCATAATAAATCCCAAATTGAACATGATGAAACAGTTAATCGAAAATATAAACTATTAAGAGATCTTTTATCTTGTCTGGGTTATGTTTCATGTTTTTTTGGCCTTTATCCAGTTTGTTTCCATATCCCAAGACTCATTCTGTATTTCCAATGCCACGCCTGAATCACAAGAAAAATAAAATATAGAGATAATTTTCCTCAGCATAATCACTTTAGTTATTCACATGATGGTCTTAAACAGTGCAGTAGATTCAATATCTCTTTGCAGAACCCTCAGTATATATTCTACGGGGTTGAGTAGAAATCCTTCATATTTCAATCACTTTAAGGTTCTTCCATCCACTTATAACCTTTACAGAAGGATGAAAGCCTCAAATACATATAAGGGTGTGTGTGTGTGTATCAATTTGCATGCAAGGACTAAAGGCATTACATAAAAGCAAGTATCTCTTGAGTCTTCGGAGTCTTCGGAGAGGGGCGGCATACAAATCTAATAAATTATTGTTATTATTATTATTATTATTATTATTATTATTATTATTATTTAATGGGGATTTTATCATCTGACGAAGTCATCAGGGGATGACAAGAGCTTAGTAGGTTTTTAGTAGTTTTAAATTTTAAAAACCATTCCAGTTTTAGGTCTAGGACTTTTTGCCTCCTCCTGTTGGCCACACCTGAATGGCCTCCAGCCTCCCATCTCCGACTATTGGGCTCTGCCTTTTCTCCTTCTCTGAAAGTAAAGACTCTGAAGTAAAAAGGTGCATCGTATACACTGAAAAAAACATCATGTATGTATGTATGTATGTATGTATGTATGTATGTATGTTTGCATACATGCATGCATGTATATGTTCACACACACACACACACTCTATCTACCCATCTATCTTTTGATGTACAGTACATTGTTTTTTATATGTTGTAAGTCTCCCAGAGTCCTCGGAGAGGAGTGGCATATAAATCCGAATAATATTACTACCACTACTACTACTACTACTACTACTACTACTACTATTACTACTACTACTACTACTACTAATAATAATAATTACAATAATAATAATAATTACAATAATAATAATATCCATCTACATCTCCCCTCTCTAAAAATGCCTTCCTTCTCAGATCATATTAGCTGCAACACATCCTCACCCCGCATCCCTGATTTTTCTAGAATTTATTAGAATCAATTGTTCTCCGGGAAGAATCTCCAACAAATCCTTCCATGCAAAGATGAACAAACACTATAAATATATATCTCAGCAGGAAGTGATCTATCCATAACAGACAGATTTAAAACCTGCTCTGATAATATTCTCTTTATGTGAGTTCTGTATTCATTATGTGAAGTAAAACAATTGATTTAAATGTTGAAATCCATTATGAAAATATTATCTAGAAACAGCAGGGTTGTGTGCATCTGAATACCACAGTTTGATATTTAAAAAAAAAGATTATACAAAAATAAAAAATAAAAATGTATGTCCGTTATTATGAAGGAAATCATATATTAACAGTGCAATGAATATAACATATGCTTAAAAAACTCTAATTCAGAGCAAAATAATTGTAACTTACATTATGAAGCCCATTATTACAGTATTTTCATGGTTTCTCGGTATAATATAAAGACACATTGCTTTTAAAAAAAATTGGAAATACTATAGTGTCTCATAGAATTAACTACATCAGCTTAGTTACATACAGTATATTCTGCGGTATTTTTTTATTAGCACACATGTAAGGAAAAGTAGTATAAAACAAGCGTACCCTTTGGCCTCTGTATAGCTATCACCTTTTAATGTAAACACTGACCCAAGATATTCATATTTCTTGTTAAAAGGGAATGCAAGGAATTCTTTTAATATCTTCCCAGAAATGTTGTCCATAATTCTTCAATCAACTTCCTTTTTATTCAAGAATCTTGCTGCTTGTTCTTCTTGCAAAAATATGCCAGGTTATTTTCAGACAGGAACACTAACATGTCAAAATCTTTGCCCATCACATTTACAAAGCCCTGTCTGTTTTCACTTTTATTACTTAGACAACACTATTACAAAGGCTTTTATTGTTCTTTTTTCCCTTGGTTATTTAAGTACACATTGTTGATCAAGGGAGAAATTTTGTCAAGGATCTCCTTTAAGAATTTCCCCACCAAATCTTATTGCCAAATTATTTTTAAAATCATTTGTTCAGACTACTGGATACCAGAAATGTGAATAAGATGATCCTTAACTTTGATTCAGTATAAAGAAGCCCTTTTTGTTGTTCTGTTTTACTTCCTTTATCCTTTGTCATATATTTTCATATTTTCAAAATACATTGATGATTGTTCTGTCTCATGATTTTTGTTGTTTTATCAATGTGTAAAATACAAAAAAAAATTAAAATAGGAGATTAAGAGAAAGAAAAAGAGGTGGGGGAAGAAAATATGAAGTTTATTTGTTTGTTTGTTTGTTTGTTTGTTTGTTTCTCTCTCTCTCTCTCTCTCTCTCTCTCTCTCTCTCTTTATTAAATTTTGTATGCCGCCCCTCTCCAAAGATTCGGGGCGGCTAACAACAATATAAAAAGACAATGTAAACAAATCTAATATTAAAAGACAATCTAAAAAACCCCAATTTAAAGAACCACTCGTACATACAAGTATAATGGAAGAAAGAAAAAATGTTGACTTCCAACTCTTTTTGGCACAGTACAAGCTAACATTACAGTCTCAACTTTTTTATTTTTTATGCATTAGTATATAACTAGCCATTTATATAAAAACAAATTTATCTAATTGGCAAGACCAAAGTTTCTTTTTTTTTTCATTACAAACAAAAAAAATCCAGAAATTATATCCAAATAAAAATATATTCTCCTCTATGAATAAAACAATCAATTTAACCATTTCTGCTATATCTTCCTTGTGTGGAAATAAAATGTATTTCTATTTGTACTTTATAAAGTATCACCATATATATTAACAAAATTGATACTTTAAACTTGTAAGAAAAATACTTTTTTGCCATCCTTTTTAAAATACTGAACTTTTCTTCATATATGTATATGTTTATGTATGTATATGTAGTACAATAATAATAAAGGCTTTGAATTGAATTTGAATTTCTAAAATCAAAAATTTCTAATATGTCTTTTTTTAACTTTCTCTTTACATATTTTAAAATTCACTTTTAGACCAGTAAAATTCCAACTAATTCCAATTAACTCATTAAATTTAGATAACTGCTACGTTTCCCTGATATAATATATTTTTCTTCTTTTAAACATCCCTTTTAAAAATCCAAACATTTTCTTTAAGCAGATACATCTCTTTAAAACTTTCTCTTAACATAGATACTTTTAAATACACTTTCAATAATATTTTACAAATTTTATGAATTACTTAAGCATTATATATAAAGCAGGGATGTCAAACTGGCCGCCCTCAGGGCAGATGCATCACATAGAGGCTATGCCCACCCAAGCTCTGCAAAGAGCAAAAACATAGTGATACACCATGTGACCAGAACACCATGCAATACATTTGACACCCATGATGTAAAAGAAAAATACATTTTAAAACTTTAGATTAAGACTTTTTTTCAATTACCAATATCAGACCAATAAAAGGTCCATCCTAATTCCAATGGACATATTAAATTGAAGTCACTCCTTCCAGCTTGTGTTCATAGAATAAAATACTTTTCTTGTCTGGAATGTTTGTCAAGTACTTATAAACTTTTCTTTTTCTCAAGTATGTTTCAAACTTGCTAATGTCCATGAGAAAAAAGTCCCAAACCTGTCCTTTAAAAGTTGCATATTTTCTTGGATCTCTTCTTTGTGTTGGGACGTTTATATTTAAATCATCATAATAAAAGGTTCTTGGAGAGGGGCGGCATACAAATCCAATTAATAAATGAATTAATAAATTAAAAAATGGTGTCAGGTTATATTCCAAAATTGCATTTGTTTTCATTGTCAGATACTTGTAAAATTGCTTCAGTGGTATCAGGCCATTTGGTAGCTTTATACATATATTTGCATCTCGGAAGTAGTTTGAGTAGTTTTTTTTTTAACCTCCTTAGAATATAGCTGATCTACGAACTATGGATTTATTTAAATATTTTTCAAATACATCTCTAATAATTTGCTCCTCCATCTTCTTAACCTCCTCTTTAGTCTTTTTGTAAGTAACTTAAGAATTGCTAGTCAGGAATAATAAAAATTGGAACGTTTCAGCCACCCACAGCAAAACAGACCAAGCTACAAATTATTAAAAATAATAAACTAGAACCACAACTTTCTGCCTTTATATTTTTCAGTCAAAGTTGTTGTTTAACAATGAAGGTATCTCCCAAATGGCACAGATCTACAAAAAGGAGTAAAGATATGGCTAAAGAGAGCTTCTTTTAGCTTTAATAAAGTTTAATAGTACTTAAAACGATTAATAAATGAAAGGCCCAATTTACTGTCCAGTTGAAAAATAAATTCCAAAATGGCTGCTTCTTCAGCAATAAACTGATTGTAGCCACCTCCCCAGCTTTTGGCACATAGGCTGTATCAGAGGATCTTGTGAGATAATTATAGGTCTTTCTGTAACCAGGAGAATCATATAAAGTAATTGAATGCTGGTTCCTTCTGTTGGTAATTGAAAAAGCTACAGACCAGGGAAAAATCCTTCAGAGACCTTCCATGGGTGTGTCATCAGTTTGCCATATTTTTACCAATGACACAAATACATTGATGAATATTGTAGAAGAAAACCACATTGCTAAGAACAAGAATCAAAATTAACTACAAACAACAACTTGTTTATATAGTCAGATGAACTGGAAAAAAGAGGACAAAATCATTTCATTTATATCAAAGTGGGAGAACCAATCAGTGAGAAGGATCAGCTGTGGTATGAGGCATCGCCTTATTTTGAGAATAGGAGGTCCCTAGAAAAATGGGGATGTTAGACTGTTTTACTGACACAAATGAAGTACAAGGAACTAGGCAAATGGTGGTGAAAATGTAATATCCATTCGCTCCTTCCTATGTGACGGTATAGCCATGCCTGAGAGGAAATGGAAAATATGATTGAATGAAGTATCTAGGTCTTCTCAGGGGCCAAGTTAGTAAGAATGTTCTAGGTGCAGAGATGGTAAAAAAAAATTAATACAAGACAAGCTTAGGAGCTAATATTCTGGAAGGTATGTAGCTGTGACATTCCAAGGGCATACTTAGTAGACATTTTTCTGTAGGAACAATTTATGGGCTCAAATTGCTAAAGTGGAAAATTGAAAAGAAGGGGAAAGATATTTGGTGGATTTACAATGCTCAAGTATTGACTCATCCATTAATAGGAAAATAAAGAAAATGCCTGTATAAACCCAAACCCCCAAAGTGGGCGTAACAGTTCCATTTGTGACGGAGGCAGAATGAGACTGCGGACACAAAGAGCTGGAAGAAATGGGTCACTTTATTGTTTAACATATTAAAATAATTGATTATTAACTAATACTCAGGACCTGCAGAGGCCAATAATAAAACGGGGTGGAAATTCCTGATGCTAAACCTTCCTGGGCAACTATGGGCATAGTTCTTCGCCGATCAAGGTGAGGGGTCAAGCCCATTACCATGTTCTAGGCCACACCTATAAAGTATTTAGAAGGGGGTCATCATCCCATCCCCATCTGAGAATAGGGTTAGGTGAGTCCCCAGGGCATCCCCCCTCCAATTGCTCAGGCGGGTTGCCACTTAGAGTTTTTGGTGAGGAGCCGCCCATCACCTCCCAAAAGATGCCCTAAAGGAAAACGCTCAGTTGCTACTGCTGCCCATTTCCACACCTTACCTGCCAAACCCCAGTGACCAAAGGGATAAGTCAATTATAACCAGATTGAAACTAATGTGCGCCGCACCCCCTAACCTTCTATCCTCACTCTCCAGTGTGAAGTAGGTGAAAACACAGATGCAACAAAGGTTGAAACCATTTAAAAAAATCCTATTTGGTCCCTGAAAGGCTACCCCTTGAAGCACACTGCAAAACAGAGGAGGGCAGGCAGGTGTTCACTCCTGAGATGACAGCCGGGGCAAAAAGCAACTAAGGTATTCAGGCTCCTATGATGCTATGTTAAAGGAATAAGAACCTGACAGGCAACCCAGGAGTTTTTCTTTTTTTATTATTATTTTTAAACTGCCTAAAGCAGGAGTTAGCTACCACTGCTGTACCCTGAAAATTAATATACCAGTAAAGAAAACCAGCAACCAAACCTGCTTATGATCATTTAATAATAAAGCCTGAAACCAAACCCAGAACCAACTCTACTATAAGTCTCCCCCAGCTGGGTAAAGCAAACTAAAGTTCTATTGATTTGTGTGTTTGTTTGTTTGTTTGTTTGTTTGTTTGTTTGTTTGTTGGTTGGTTGGTTGGTTGGTTGGTTGGTTGGTTGGTTGGTTTGTTTGTTTGTTTGTTTGTTTATTTATTTATTTGTCAGGGGTGAGAGGTGGGGGGAGGGATGGAGACAAAGCCTCCTAAAGAGCGAAGAAAAGGTTGTTAGGTAAGTTCTCTCTATTATTATTATTATTATTATTATTATTATTATTATTATTATTATTATTACCATTAAAGAAAGATTTTAACGTTCAAAATTGATATTTTGGCTTGACAGGAGTGGTGAGGGGAAAGGCAGGCCTCCACAAAATGACCGCCTGTTAAGAATAAAACAAAATGGTTGAGGCCAGGCAAATCAAGGTTGTAAAGGGGCCTGTAATGCCAAAATAATCAAAGGAAGAGCAGCAGCCTCTCTCTTAGCCCAAAGAAGGGCTCCCAGCCTTGATCCTCCACCCACCCCCCACCAAGAAAACCAAAAGTGGCCTGAGCCCAGGCCATGCTCCATGTCCCACATCAGCGAACAGCTCTTGTTCACTCCTGGGATGACAGCCGAGGCAAAAAGGAGGAGCCTCCCCTGCATGGCCCTATTTATAGAGCTCACTTCACATGCCCCCGGCTGTCAAACCCGGCTTCGACTGGTTGCCTAGGAAGCCTCACTGTGTTGCCCTGTTTTCAGGGCATGCAGACATGCACCCCGGCTCAGCCGAAGCCTTGGCAGGTTGCCAGGGGCAACGGGGAGATCTTGTGATATCTTTCATGATCTCCCCCATGCCAGTGGCAGCACCAGAAGACACGTTCCCCATCGACCTCGTCGCAATCTCCAGCCAGCTGTTTAATCCGGTGGCTGTTCATTTGTATTTTAGTTTCTCCTTTGTTTAAAAAAGTGGTGAAGGTGAGGTGGGATTTTTTTCCCACTTTATTAAACACAAACAATATAGGTTTGATATATATCACACACTGCATCAAATTAAAAACATGCCTATGGTTATAGCAGTGTTTTCTTAATTTCATTAAAATTACTGTACTGACAACATGAATATGAAAAAATGAATATGTCAGTGACTGATTATAGTTTAATAACATTGTCATTTTCTACTGTTAGATCGGATCAGAGATGATGTTGTTTGAAATTGTCTTATCACACTTTTTCAAGTCTGGTTGAGTAAGGTGTTTTATTGTGAGAGGAGGAGTGAAGGACTTTTTTGAAATATTTCTGGACTCTCTCAATTGTATTTATGTCTGATATACAATGTGAGTTCCAGACTGGTGAGCTGTATTCTAGAATTGGTCTGACAAAGGTTTTGTAAGCTCTGGTTTGAAGTTCAGTGTTTTTAGGGTTAGGGTTAAGGTTTGTTAATTAGATTAACAACTCTTAATGCTTTTTTGGCAATGTTGTTACACTTATTGGCCCTTAGGTCACTGGAATTCCTTGTGCGTCCAATCACACTTGGCCAATAATATTCTATTCTATTCTATTCTGTTCTTTAAAATCACCATGAAATGACAATCAGACCAAATATGTTTTCAGGCATCTAAATGTTAAGTGACGGTTTTCTAGGGCAGTTTCTGCTTTGTAGGTTTCAACTTATGACTTCTTCCTGCAGCTATATAGCCTATATCTACAGATTAAATCTACTTGTGATCTTGTCAATTTATAATAAATTGTTATAATTGAAAGCTCCTTAGTATCTTTTAAGGTAAGGTAAGTCACCGGATGATTGATTTTTCAAAATGGTAGAAGCTGCCAGAGGAACTGTGCCAAATTTTTAAGCATGCTTCACTTTAAAAAGCATCAAAGTAGCCACTAACCTGCTTCATAGGCAACCCCTCATTTTTACAAGTGAAGTAAAGGGGCCATGTTGCTTTGTGTCAGAAGGGGTTTTTTTTAAGTCCCCTTCTCCTGAGCTCATGATATTGGAAATGATTGAGGGATTTCTTCTCTGCTAGATGTGGCATGGACCCAGGGTATTTAGGTTGGTTGCCTTCAGTAGTTGCTGAAGATGTCTTATCTTGGGAAGAAGTCAGCAGCAACCCACAAAGCAAAGAGTGGAAGAACATGGGGACTTGAATTTCACAAGTTTTTATAGCTGCTATGCCTCATTTGACCATGTTTTTATTCCCCAGTCAACATTCACCTTTTTAGAGCATATAATTGGCTCATTTATCTTGACAGGCAGTCTCAGCTGGGCATAAGGTTAGCCCACTCATCTCAGCAAGTAGATGCCTAATCTAGAAAAAGCCAAACTCAAAAAGAGACAAAAATACTGCTATAAAACTTACTAATAACTGGCAGAAACCCATATAGAACATTGTACTTATTTCCAAGACCTGAAAAATTCTAAAGTATTATATTTATTTACTTTTTTAAATTAAAATAAGCTGCATCACGTTACCCTAGGACTTGCAAGAATATTATATAGTTGTGTTTGTGTGTAACATTTTTGCTGATAATGAAAATGAAGGGAGACTAGTACAGATTTATTTCAAGCTATTTAGCTCTCATCAGCTATTTCAAGCTATTTAGCTCTCATCAGCCACACCCTTACTGGGAGTTGAACCTGGGCGGTCTGCTTATAAGGAAGTAGTGAATCTCTGAACTACATATTCTCCTCCTGTATCAGCTTGTACCAGGGAAGAGTTATAGGGATTTTTTTTTCTGTCGAATCACCCAGGTATACCCAAATATGAGAAGGAGCTTCATTTTCATTATCTGGGATTCATTTCATTATTCTGGGATTAACAGGGAGGGTGAGAACCACTTAGAAATGACCATTTCACTTCTGACTAAGTACAAGAACATTTCATTTATCTATGAGAACTTCACCAGGCTTATTTTTTCCTTTGAGAAACAACCCATAATTGTTGAATATATACTCAACTGCATACAAATTTAAAATCATTACCGTTACCATTACCATCCACCTATACAAAGTCTGCATAGTGGATGTGGCAGTGCCTGGAGACAGAAGAATAGTATAAAAAGGATGGGAGAAGATAACAAAATACAAAGACCTATAAACAGAAATAGATCAAGTATGGCAAAGGCAAGTAAGGGTAGTATCAATAGTAATGGGCTCCTTTGGTACAATTCCAAAACAACTGAAGCACCACTTGAATACCATTAGCATTGGAAAATTTGCCATCAGTCAATTACAGAAGATGGCTTTAGTTGGAACAACTTCCACCCTGCAATGATATCTGTAACATCATCAAATATTCAGATCTGCCTATCCTTGGTAGACAAAAATGCCAAACCCAGTCTGAACATCTGGCTGAATGTGTGATTAATAATAATAATAATAATAATAATAATAATAATAAGAAGAAGAAGAAGAAGAAGAAGCTTAACAACCTACTACAAGGAGATGAAATTGAAGAGTGGATAACCTCTTGCAAAACCTACTTGATTATGAAAGATCCAGCAAAAGGGGAAGCACCAGGCAACTACAGGCCAATTACTTGCTTACCAACAACTTTCAAATTGTTAGTTGATGCAGTCTGAAAACAACCTCTTTCCATCTGAGCAGAAAGGAAAAAGCCCCAATAGTAGAAGAACAAAAGATGAACTCCTAATAGACAAAATGATTTTTGGAAAACTGCAAGAGAGGATAAAGCTGAATGTAGCATGGGTTGACTACAACAAGGCAGTCAACTCTCTGCCACATTGCTAGATAATGAAGTGCCTAGAAATAACAGGAGTCAGTAGAAATATCAGAAGCTTTGTGCAAAGATTGATGACACAATGAAAGATGCAGTTGTAGGTCAATGGTGAGAGACTGGGAGAGTTTAATATCAACAGAGGAATATTTCAAGGAAATTCACTATCACCCTTATTATTTGTCATTGTCTCCTTTGTCAACAATACTGAATAATTTGGGCCATAGCTATCAAACATCAAAAACATCTGCTAGAATATCCCACCTTCTTTACATGGATAATCTGAAGCTGTATGGGAAAACATCATCCAAAATAGAATAGATATAGATACGGATACGGATACGGATATGGATACGGATACGGATACGGATACGGATACAGATACAGATACAGATATAGATATTTTGGACTGGATAAATATGCCACATTAACTATCAAACAAGGAAAAACAGTAAATAATGAAGGAATCAAGATGCCCCATAAAAATAACATTAAGAGTCTGGATAAAGATGATTACTACAAATGCCTGGGTATCCTTCAAGCTGACAACATCAAGCACACTGAAGTCAAGAAAAAGATCAGATACATCAAGAGAGTGAAGAAGATCTTAAAGTCAAAGCTCAATGGATTTAAGACAATCAACAGCTGGGCAATTCTAGTCATTTAGATACATAGCAGAAATAGTGGAATGGAGAGAAGCAGAAGTAAAAGCAATGGATAAGAAGACCAGAAAAATAATGACAATTAATCTATGCCCTGCATCCAGAAGGCAGTTTTACTTGGAATAGCTTCCATCCATGACGATATCTGTAACATTTGCCTATCCCAGATCATTGGTAAGGACTCAATAGGTTGACAAAAATGTCAAATCCAATCTGAATATCTGGCTGACGGTGTTACTACTACTACTACTACTACTACTACTACTACTACTACTACTAATAATAATAATAATAATAATAACAACAACAACAACAATCATAATCATCATCTCATTTATGAAACGGAATAAGAACTGGTTAAAAAGTTCTCTGTATAGTAGTCTCAATAAATGGAATGTAATATATTAATCAAGACTAACTCTGGTTGATTCTAATATGAAATTGTATTTAAATTCCATTTTAATTCCCATTTGTTGGTATTATTAAGAGAACAGCTGTTCAGTGGGATTGAGACCAAAATAATGTTCAAGCTTGGAAAGGAATTGCAACTTTTCTATTATTCAGAGAAAACAGAATTTTCAGAAATAGGCTTATAGGGTTGCTTTGTTTGAAACTTTCAGAAGAATTAAATGAATTTGGAGAAATTTCAACATACACAGGTGAACCCAAGGTAACAGACTAAAAGTACAAATTGGAATTAACCAATCAATGGAAACAATCCAATCCAATACAGAAAATTAAACAACATTTGAAACTCTATCATTGTGAAGAGTTACAGATTTTATCTTGACTTTGACATTACATAGGTAAGTGGTATGATTTATGAATTCAATTCTCACTGTGCCTACCGTCCCTGTCCTATTGTCTTCTTTTGTTACTTTTTATCATTACTTATCTAATGTTTTATTTGTACAAATTTTCACCCTATAATTGTTTGACAAAATAAATAAATAAATAAATAAATAAAATAAATAAATAAAATATTGAAAGTGGAAGAACCACATTATATTTTCTTGCAATGATTTGTAAGGAAGGGCTCATTCGTCCTTGCTACCATGACTTTTATCCATTCCACATATGACAGGTTCAGCTATACTAAGAACATGTATAAGAAAAAGAACAATCCATGACCTTCCTGTAATGTCACTTTGTATGTATGTATTGGCTTGACATGGCTTTGGACCATGGTTTTTTGTGCCCCAAAAAAGTTTTGTTTGTTTTTAAAGACAATTTTAATAGTGCTATTTTGACTTCTTTAAATAAGAGGGTTATCTGGAAAGTAAAGTTACAAGGCACGAAGCTCTTGCAGGAAATGTTTGTGGGAGAAGTTGGTATTACTATCGTGTAGGTGGAAGCCAGCGGAAGAGAATGAGCAGTGCCAGTGTCAGTAGATCATAAACTGGCATTGTGGTGAAGGTTAGAGATGAGCATCATCATTCCATTTCCCTCCAAGTGCGAAGTGCACGCTGTAATATGCTACATGAATGCTAAGGGCACGAATGCTGCTGTGATGGGTGTGCTTTAGTAAGATACTTACTGAAGCACACAAAATTGAGAGTCAGTGCTGCCCGAGAATTTCTTGACCATTTTGAGATTGAAGGCAAGGCTTTTCTCAACTGTATAGTGATGGGAGATGAAACTTGGGCTTATCACCATACTCCAGAGAGCAAATGTCAATCAATGCA
This sequence comes from Erythrolamprus reginae, assembly GCF_031021105.1. Lineage (NCBI taxonomy): Eukaryota > Metazoa > Chordata > Lepidosauria > Squamata > Dipsadidae > Erythrolamprus > Erythrolamprus reginae. The sequence continues at coordinate 105,233,827 of NC_091952.1, read as the reverse complement.
GTGGTGCCATTCCCATTCTCCTTCAGCCCAAAAATTCAAAACTCAGCAATCGGTGAGAAAAATCTTGGCACCTATTGTGTACAAATCTTGGGACTCATTGCAACATTGCAGCCTTAACATATCAGTTAGCATATTATAGTGTGCACTTCGTACTTGGAAGGAAACGGAATGAGGATGCTCATCTCTAACCTTTACCACTGTTCCCTTCTGCTGGCTTCCTGCTACATGATAGTAATACCAACTTCCCCACGAACATTCCCCATGAGTGTTACGTGCCTTGTAACCTTACTTTCCAGATAACCCTCATATATCCTGTTTTGGTGAGCACATATTATTAATGCTGCTGTATATTGTTACTGTAATACTTTTCTGAGTTTTCCCAGTGGTTTACACACTATACACATACAGTACTTGATTTAGAATGTATGATTCAGTATGTATAATTTTGAGCCTCTGTGATAATGCCAAACTTCCAAGGTCTGTGATAGTTCTTCATTTTTTTTTTAAACAGATAAACCTTTAACAGCTTTGTTTGAGTTACTGTAGAGAAGGAAAAGTGCTCAAAGTAATTGCAGTTGTATAAGCCAATTTAGTGCCCAGGTGGTTGTGCATTTATTAAATATTCCTCACTTGGCTAGAGAGGAAAAATAGTTGCATACACTTTTGTATAAATATTTGGCTGTGTTTGAAAGTTTATTTGATGTTTCATAGGTCTACTTTGGTGTAGGTTTTTTTTAAATGAAGTTATTAAAACATATTCATCAAAATGTACAATTTTGATGTATTGTTGAAGGATAGGAAGAGACAGTAGGGAGAGATTTGTTAGCTTCAAAGCGCACAATAGAATAGCGTATTTGTGCATCAAATATGATTGTACCTTGCTATTCAGAAATAAATTCAGTTATGTTTAATAAAAATTGATGCCACAGCAAAGAAGGTCAATTTATGTCCTTCAGATTGCATCTGTCCTCATCAAAAATGCCTATAACCAGTGAAGGGCTACCAAATTTTTTACTACCACACTGTGGGTGTGGCTTATGCTGGATGCCCTGCATTTTCTTTCAACATCTTTCAGTGCAAATTGGGTGCTCTGGGATGGAGCTTTATTTTTGCTACCTCACTGCGTTCCCCCCCATCTGTGCAGTAGCCCAGCCCTGCCTATAACACAGCAATGTGGCAATTGTAATTCATAACATCTAGAACTGTGATGGCTAACGTTTTTGTTGTCGCATGCCAAAAGCATGAGCCCCACCCCATGCATGCTTATGTGACCACACATACTCCCATTTTCCATGCTCAAATGGCACCCCCCACACTTTATTTATTTATTTATTTATTTATTCATTCATTCATTCATTCATTCATTCATTCATTCATTTATTTATTTATTGGATTTGTATGCAGCCCCTCTCTGTAGACTTGGGGCAGCTAACAACAGTAATAAAAAACATCATGTAAATCCAATACTAAAAACAACTAAAAACCCCTTATTATAAAACTAAACATCCATACAAACAAATATACCATGCATAAATTGTAAAGGCTTAGGGGGAAAGAATGTCTCAATTCCTCCATGCCTGACAGCAGAGGTAGGTTTTAAGGAGCTTACGAAAGGCAAGGAGGGTGGGGGCAATTCTAATCTCTGGGGGGAGTTGGTTCCAGAAAGCCAGGGCCGCCAAAGAGAAGGCTTTTCCCCTGGGCCCGGCCAAGTGACATTGTTTTGTTGAGAAGGCCCACTCTGTGAGACCTAACTGGTCACTGGGATTCGTATGGCAGAAGGCGGTCTCGTAGATACCCTCCATTTTGGGCCTAGTAGGCCTCCCTGAATCCTCCTGGGAGCAAAAATGGGCCATGGGGGAAGGCTGCATTGCACCTCGCCTGTGCCCCATTATGGGGCTAGTAGGCCTCCCAGTACTTATAAACCATAATGCAATGCATGTGCAACCCCCAGCTCCACACTTGTGCATATGTCTACTGCATGCACCTCTCCCCATGCATTCGCAGCAAATACCTGAAAATCAGCCAGTTGACAGGATGCGCGCACACATGCATAGTGGAGCTGAGCAGAGGTGATGGCTTGCATGCCTGCAGAGAGGGCTCTGTGTGCCACCTGTGGTACATATGCCATAGGTTCGCCATCACAGATCTAGAAGAACCTGATTACTTTCTCTAGGCTGTAGAACTATAGCTTCACTATTTCAATACAGATATACAATGAGCAATCCAATGGAAGCTCCTACTTTATGAGCTACAGTATTCAATGTGGTAACACATTGGCCTCTTTTCAGGCAGGAAGTATGCTCAAAAATGTAACTCATGAAAAATATGGTCTCCTTTGAATGCAAGTAATACCAATAGGTGAGGGTCACTGGGATTCGTATGGCAGAAGGCGGTCTCGTAGATACCCTCCATTTTGGGCCTAGTAGGCCTCCCTGAATCCTCCTGGGAGCAAAAATGGGCCATGGGGGAAGGCTGCATTGCACCTCGCCTGTGCCCCATTATGGGGCTAGTAGGCCTCCCACAAGCTGCCACAAGCTGTCAACTTGTGGCAACTTTTGGAGATATCTTTAACAATTTTTGGACAATTATATTTACTCACATACTTAATCAGCTCTCCACTCATATAAACTAATGAGTGATCCTAACTGTTTGAGAACATGCAGTTTCTTAACAGGGATGTTATTATCCGCTATTAATGTCAGTATTACTTTTTAATATATTGTAAACACTGATGTCTATTACTGGTCTATGACCGTAATAATTTTCTTCTCTTCTCTTCTCTTCTCTTCTCTTCTCTTCTCTTCTCTTCTCTACTCTACTCTACTCTACTCTACTCTACTCTACTCTACTCTACTCTACTCTACTCTACTCTAATGGGTGAGAGAAATTATCTTTCCATGACTGAGAAAGAATAATGCTCAGTATATGTGAATTTTATAATGGGGTTGTGTACATGATAGGTTGAACTCACTGGAATGTTTGTGTGGGGGGGGGGAGGGGGTTTGAAGAGCTAGTGATATTAAAAGACAAAATAGGGAAGGTTTCCACAAATAATTACAGATAAGTAATTTTAACTTCCCTTCTGTGCATGTAAGTGTTATATATATTTTATAAAAACAATCTTGAAGTGATGGACAACTGAATAGGTTTTGCTTAGAATAGAATAGAATAGAATAGAATAGAATAGAATAGAATTCTTTATTGGCCAAGTGTGATTGGACACACAAGGAATTTATCTTGGTGCAGATGCTCTCAGTGTACATAAAAAAATATAGATTTGTCAAAAATAATGTGGTACAACACTTAATGATTGTCATAGGGTCAAATAAGCAATGAAGAAACAACCAATATTAACAAAAATCTTAGGATAGAAGCAACAAGTTACAGTCATGCAGTCCTAAGCGGGAGGAAATGGGTGATAGGAATGATGAGAAAAAAACTAGGAGTAATAGTAGTGCAGACTTAGTAAAAAATTTGACAGTGTTGAGGGAATTATTTGTTTAGTAGAGTGATGGTGTTTGGGGAAAAACTATTCTTTTGTCTAGTTGTCTTGGTGTACAGTGTAGAATAGAATAGAATATAATTTTTATTGGCCAAGTGTGATTGGACACCCAAGGAATTTTATGTATGCTCTCAGCGTACATAAAATAAAATATACATTTGTCAAGAATCATGTGGTACAACACTTAATGATTGTCATAGCGGTCAAATAAGCAATGAAGAAGCAATATTAATAAAAATCTTAGGATATAAGCAACAAGTTACAGTCATACAGTCAACATGGGAGGAAATGGGTGAAAGGAATGATGAGAAAAACTAGTAGAATAGAAGTGCAGATTTAGTAGAAAGTCTGACAGTGTTGAGGGAATTATTTGGTAGAGTGATGGCATTCGGAAAAAAACTGTTCTTGTATCTAGTTGTCTTGGTGTGCAGTGCTCTGTAGCGACGTTTTGAGGGTAGGAGTTGAAACAATTTGTGTCCAGGATGTGAGGGGTCAGTAAATATTTCCCCTGCCCTCTTTTTGACTTGTGCAGTATACAGGTCCTCAATGGAAGGCAGGTTGGCAGCAATTGTTTTTTCTGCAGTTCTGATTATCCTCTGAAGTCTGTGTCGGTCCTGTTGGGTTGCAGCACCAAACCAGACAGTTATAGAGGTGCAGATGACAGACTCAATGATTCCTCTGTAGAACTGTATCAGCAGCTCCTTGGGCAGTTTGAGCTTCCTGAGCTGGCGCAGAAAGAACATTCTTTGTTGTGCTTTTTTGATGATGTTTTTGATGTTAGGTGACCATTTTAGGTCTTGAGATATGATAGAACCTAGAAATTTGAAAGGTCTCTACTGTTGATACTGTGTTGTCTAGTATTGTGAGAGGTGGAAGGGTGGAAGGGTTTCTCGTAAAGTCTACCACCATTTCTACGGTTTTGAGTGTGTTCAGTTCTAGATTGTTCTGGTCACACCACAAGGATAGTTGTTCAACTTCCCATCTGTATGCAGATTCATCATTGTCTCAAATGAGTCCGATCACTGTTGTATCATCTGCAAACTTCAGTAGTTTAACAGATGAATCGTTTGAGATGCAGTCATTAGTGTATAGAGAGAAGAGAAGTGGTGAGAGTACACAGCCTTGGGGGGCACCTGTGCTAATTGTACATGTATCTGATGTGATTTTTCCTAGCTTCACCTGCTGCTTCCTGTCTGTTAGGAAGCTTGTGATCCACTTACAAGTGTGTTCAGGTACCGCTAGCTGATTTAGTTTGGTTAAGAGAATGTCCGGTACGATGGTATTGAATGCTGAACTGAAGTCCACAAAAAGGAACCTAGCGTAGGTCATCGGAGATTCAAGATGTTGAAGGATGTAGTGTAGAGCCATATTAACAGCATCATCTGTTGATCTATTTGCTCAGTATGCAAATTGCAGGAGGTCTAACAGTGGATCCGTGATGGTTTTCAAGTGAAACATCACTAGCCTTTCAAAGGTTTTCATAACTACAGATGTTAGAGCAACTGGTCTGTAATCATTCAGTTCCTTGATGGAAGGCTTCTTTGACACTGGGATGATAGTCGAGCGTTTGAAGCAGGAAGGAACATAGCACAACTCTAGTGATTTGTTGAAGATTTGGGTGAAGATGGGGGCCAATTGGTCAGCACAGACTTTTAAGCAAGAAGGAGTTATCTTGTCTGGGCCTGGTGCTTTTCCAGGCTTCTGTCTGAGAAATAGATCTTTCACTTCCTTTTCTGTGATCACTAGGGTTGTAAACCCAATGGGATGGGTTCAGTTGTAGAAGAGTTAGCTGTTGTTTGTGTGTCTGGGATGGAGGTTGTGCAGATAAGTGGTTGAGATTTCTTTTCAAACCTACAGTAGAACACATTCAGGTCATCTGCCAATTGCTGATCTCCTTCAGCTTGGGAAGGTGGTTTGCTGTAACAGGTGATGTTTTTGAGAGTTTTCCACATGTTTGCTGGTTCATTTATTGAGAATTGATTCTTTAGCTTTTCAGAGTAGTTCCTTTTTGCTGCTCTGATCTCCCTTGTTAATATATTTCTGACCTGATTGTAGTAACCTCTCCAGCCACAAGGGGGTAGGTTTGTGGCTCCCGGTGTTTTCTGTGGGAAATGTCTCCTTTCCTTCCTTCCTTCCTTCCTTCCTTCCTTCCTTCCCTCCCTTCCCCCTTCCTTCCTTCCTTCCTCTCTTTCCCTCCTTCTCTCTTTCCCTTTTCTTTCTTTCTCTTCACTTCTCTCTCTCTCTTCCCTCTCTCTCATTTCTCTGTACCTCTCCCTCTCTCTCCCCCTTTTTGCCCTCATTTGTTTCTCTCTCTCCCCTTTTTGCTCTCATTTCTCTCACTTTCATTTCTGTTTTTCTCTCTCTTTCTTCTTTCTCTCCCTTTTTTCCTTCTTTCACCTCCTCTATCTCTCATTTGTTTCCCTCTTCTGCCTCTCTCATTCTCTCTCTCTCAATATTTCCCTCATTTCTCTCTCACTCTCTCCCTTTCATTTCTGTTTTTTCTCTCCCCTTTCCCTCTTTTTCCTTCTCATCCCTTCTCTCTCTCATTTGTCTGTTCTTCCTCTCCCCCATTCTTTCCCCATTCTTTTTTTTTATTGGCCAAGTGTTATTGGACACACAAAAAATTTGGCTGGGTGCATATGCTTTCAGTGTACATAAAAGACAAGATACATTCATCATGAACTTAGAACATACAGTCAAATACTCATAGTTTTCCTAAAGATAAAGCTTGCTATTCTTCTGAATTTTTCTTCTGAATTTTTCTGAAACATTCTGAATTATTCTTCTGAATTTCTGAATAGGAATACATGTTACTAAAGAGGGAGAAAGCTATTTGTCCTTCAGTTAGTCTTGCTTTAGATATGAGGGTGATCTAACAGTAATGATAAAGGGACTAGAAACTAAAACATAAGGAAAGGTTGCAGGAACTGGACATGGATAGTCTAGCAAAGAGGAGGTCCAAGAGGCACATGATAGCAGTCTTCAAATACTTGAGAGGCTGCCACAGGGAGGAGGGAATCACATTGTTTTCTAAAGCACCAGAGAACCAGACAAAGAGTAACGGTCGGAAATTGCCCAAGGAGAGATTCAACCTGGAAATAAAGAGGAACTTTCTGACAGTGAGCACGATCAACCAGTGGAACCGCTTGCCTGTAGAGGTGGTGAACATTCCAACACTTGAGACTTTCAAGAAAAGACTGGACTGCTATTGGACTAATGTGATGTAGGGTCTCCTGCACCAGCAGGGGGTTGGACTAGATGACCCGCAAGGTCCTTTCCAACTCTAATAATAAAAAAGTAAAAAATAATAATATCTGCCACCCCATTCATTGTTGTGGTTGATTCAGCTGATATGGTTGGCTAAGTGGGTGTGCCTTTCTTTGTTACTTCCAAAGCTATGCGTTCAGTGGAAGAGAATGACTAAGTAAAAGGAGTACTTTCTCCATCATACTTTGGATTCTAGCAAAAGTACTACTTATTTGCTTCTAGCATGAGTCTGTCAAAGCCAATGGAAAACAAAGACCTAGTAAAAATCATCTCCAACCAGAAATCACTCTCATAATCTTCTGACCTCAATGGGAATAGACTCACATGTCTACTTCATTGGCAAATTGGAAATCAAATACATCCTCCCCATGTGCATGCATTAAATGGTTCTGAAATGGTGGTTTTCTCCAGCTCTTGAAACATTTGACTTACTGAAAGACATTTTTGCTCATTTACATTGAAAAGGTATTATTTTGATGGGTAAAAACTAATTGTAGCTCTAGGAAGCTGCATCTCTTTCAGAAAGCTTCTGAAACTCTGACCTAGAAGTTTGAAAAGAAACTCATAGATTTCCTTCACATGGTAATAAGTTGGTTCTTCTTGACCATTAGATTGCCATCCTCATAAAATAAGCACTTATGGAGAAAAAAGGGAAAGAAAGAAAAATAGACTTGGAAGAAACTGGAACAAACTTCAGGAGCTGGTATATGTGCTTGACTATTATCCATGACTACAAAGAAGCACAGTGTGTTGAAAACCTTTCAGAAGAATGCTTCAGACATTCTTTCTTCACAATGAAACTTGCTAATAATTTGACAAGGGCAGAGCAGAATATATATGTCTGTGCGGGTGCGCACACGCTCACACACACACACTATTACATTTAGCATTGCAAAAGTTACCTATATAAATTCTATTGTTTGCTGTCTTGTATGGGAACACTTTTTGGAGTTGGAAAGCAAAATATTTTCATATATGATTGTCATAATGGGATTGTTGACATGAGTCTATTTTTTAAACTCTTTGAGGATCACAGGGATCGCAACTAATGAATTAACTTGAAAAATTTCATAAAACGTCCTCAGTGTACTGCAAATAGAAACTAAAATAAATGTAAAGTTAGTAGCAATTTCATTGATATAGTCTGAAAACTTTTACAATATAAGAGATTGTTTTTTGTTAGCCAACAGAGGATTATCGATGGGGTTTAGGACATATTGCCTAATTATTTTGTTGAAATTTCCTTATTAGGACTGCTTGTCAATTGCATCAAGCTGGCTCTCTACTGTCAATTTCATTCTGCCTTTTAATGGTAGGCATTACAGACAATCCTCCCTTACAACTGCCTTGTTCAGCAATCATTTGAAGTTATAACGGTGCTGTCCTTCAATCACACCATCACCAGTATAGTCAGTTTGCATTGTCTTGTTCTTGACTTGTTTTTCTTTTGTTTCCCTGTCTTGCAGAGCAAAGCAGAAGACAGGATGACAAGACAGTAAGCAGGCACGCAATGGGGAACACATATCGAAAGCAACATGCTGGCACCAGCTGCTGCAAGTGATGACATGCCATGACAAAATTTTACAATGCATCCATAGAGACCCTCTCAAATACTTTCCAAAACTCTATTATGAAAACTTCAGGCTAACTTAATACTACCATCACTTTGACATTAATGTCCTCAATTTTGGATTTGTCCTGGTAGCAATTAGTAGAATAGTAGTTTGGATTTCTGCAACTCTGCCTGAACATACAGACAGAAACAATGGGGGAAAGATAGTCCCATGTGTAATGGCAGTGAAGCCAACTGGCAGTCAATGGAGGAGAAGGATACACACATGTGCAGAGAATGAAGCACCTATATCTGTTTGTACTGCTGCATTTCAAACTGACTTTACCTTCTTAATGGTGTTCTACGGCACCCCTATACAGAATGTATTGGTTGTTCCAAAAACAAACACTACACAGCCTTCTTTTATGCCTAAAAAGGAATAATGATGGTTGTTGTTGTTGTTGTTGTTGTTGACGATGATGATGATGATGTCAAAGGCAACTTGCTTCATGAAGATCAGGAGCTTCCAAGCTCATGAAAACAAGCATGTCATGGAAGGAAAAGGATGTTCTTTCAGGCAATTGACAAGTGAGTTTAGCTTCCCCCTGCTCCTGTCCAAATTGTCCACAACCCTGACAGTGGACTTGATAGAAAGAAAATGCTTCTTATTTAATGGCTTCATTTCAAACAACAGCATCAGCACTCTAAGCCCAGCATATGAAAGAAGCAAAAGCTTTCAACTGATGGATGTAATTGACTGTAAAACTATAAGCAATATAATCTCTTGACTTCTGAATTGGTGACCCTGGCACTTGGAGAAGTAGAGAAGAGACACCTTTGCATTGTCAAATGGATTAGTGCATGGTCAATAAAATTGCTTCTAGAGTCAAGAAAACTACACGTAGCTATGTCCCTATTTGTGTGTGTGTGTGTGGGGGGTTGTTCAAAGACAGTGTCTGCAGTCAAAGCACTTTAGTGTAAAAGACAACTCCTGAAATGTGCCTTGAGCTTAGATAAAATAAATGAATAGTCCTCCTCCGCAACAGCTGTTTTTGGAGAGACGTGGAAACAACTGGTTTTTCACCATTTGACAAAATGTCATTGCAGCAGAAAATAATTTATAGCTATGGGTATAGAGGGGATTCATTTTCTTTCTCTAAAAATGAAGACAAGACATTAAAAGGAGTTGAGCTTTCTAGAACTACTGTAGGCTGAATCTCGCTCATAACTCTGTAAATACTTTCCCAGTATCTTACTAGACCAAACTATGAGGTGGAGTAGGGGTAACAACTGATAGAACAGTGAGTTCTAGTCCCACCTTATGCATGAAGGTCAGCTGGGTGTCTTTAGACCAGTAATTCTCTTGGAGCCCAATCCACCTCACAGGATTATTGTTGCGGGGCTTTGACATCACGGAGACTACTTCCTGGTTGGCCGAAACGGGGAGGAAGGAGTCTCCGTGATGTCAAAGCCCTGCCCCGGAATCCCATTATGGGATTCCCCACTCTCCTCCCAGTTTGGGTTCAGCATGCCGAACACTGCAAAGTTCGGCACGAGCCTGAACTTTGCAAGTTCGGTTCGCCCAACACTAATCATATCTCAAGACTTAAAATACACTTTTTCAAGGGGCAACTGGTTTTCTTGTTTTTCCTCCCGAGAATCATGACCTGGATGACTGAGAATCTCCATAGACACAGAGGAGGAGATGGATCTAGGATTATTGGCTTGTTTGCTTTCATCTTATTTTATTTGTTCCTTAATGAAATTAAGTTTGTATCTTAAGTCTATTCTGGATTGTTTATTAGATTGTTTTTTTAAAATAATACTTCAAAATGTACTTCTTTCTCTTGATTTACAATACACTGGTTTACTAATTTATAATTGACTTATTGATTTTTTCTCTATTTTTATTAGGCATAATCTATTGGGCATAACTTGAATGAGGAAAAACCTGAGAATCATATATTTTTGGTATTATGTGATACTAACCTACTGTATTTTTCTGTGTATAAGACACACCTTTTTACCTCAAAAAGTGCATCAAAATTGTTTATACACCAGATGTTGGGTGGGGGTCAGCAGCCATGGCAGCTATCCCCAAGGCCACATGGCAGTCGTTGGCTGGAGGACAACGGCTCAGCCCCGGGGATGAGTGGGGCGCATGGCAGCAGCTTTAGAGAAGCAGGCGGGCGTCACCTCAATGCATCCAGCCAGCATAGGAGCCCGTGGGGTGGTTTCAATCATCTGATGAGATGGGGCTCAGCTCTATCAGCCCCTACCCCAATCTCCCGCCTTCGGGGACACCTTTGGAAGGGCACAGTGGTTGGAGAAGGCACTCCGAGCAAAGCTGTCTCAGCTCAGGAATTATGCAGTTGGTGCCCTCTGCTCAAAGCGCCTTCGCCGACCGCTGCGTCCTCCCAAAGGTGCCCCCAAAGGCAGGAAATTAGGATGGGGGCTGGTGGAGCCAAGCCCGGTCCCGCCAGATGATCGAAGCTGCCCTGCGGGCTCCTCCACTTGCTGGATACATTGAGGGGACGCCTGCCCACTTCTCAGAAGCTGCTCCTTACTTGGCAGAATATTATGTATTCAGATATTTTTTCAAATGGATTAACACCATATATGTTAGATTACTATTTTCATAATATCTAACCATTCATTTTGAGAATTATAGATATTGCATTTCATTGGTACATATCTGATGCAGGGTACTTTATTGTTGGCTTGCACTATCTGCCTGGATCTTTGGCAAGGATCTTTCATACCTTTTACCTGAAAGTGTCATTATCACATATATTTGCCCTCTTGGACCAGAGAAGAAATTGTATTGCCCTATATTCAAAAAATTGTACTTGCCCTCCAAAACGCTATGGATCATAATATGTATAAACTATAGTAAAGGTCAACTATTGTTATTTTTCAAAGATATTTTATGAAACTCTGCTTTACTGACATGATGAAATAGCAATATTATTGTTACAATAATCTCTAAAGTAATTAAGGATGCATCAGTTAACCATAAAGAACTTCTAGTATCTTAACTTTTATTTTCTAAAAACCCAGAAGAGACTTTATACATTTCTGAATATGCTTCAGATCTTGCCTTCAAATTTCAATGTAACTTCCCTACTCAAACAGAGTTCAAACCAATGTTTGGAGAAAGATTAAGTAAGGCTCTATCAATCCTTAGTTTGTTATTAGATTTTAAATAAATTTGGAAAACACTAGAGAGAGTTGCTGGCTTATTAATATTGCAATAAGAACGGAAGGAAAATAGGTTCATAAATTTTGTAACATTTCTCACATCCTTGGCACAGCCTTTACTGCTAATTGAGGTCTATTGTATCATAGGTTTTGATTACTTGAGTTAGTCTATGATTGACATCAAATCAATTTTCTAATTTCTAATGTTCATTATATTTCTCATAAGATAGTTCTTACATTAAAATATAGATGACCCATTTTATTTTGCAAAATATGAATTTTTCGGACTCATCAAATCCAGATGCAAACAGATAAAGAAATAGATAATACTTATTATATTTTAAAATAATTTATCTCATTATATACTGTGGATAAATTGTGTTTTCAGAGCACTAGCTTAATACACACTGCATTTAATTTTTATCGCCATATCAATTTAAATAACTGTTGATTTATAATTTACCTCTAATGCTGTGATAATATTATTTTTATGTTTATATCATCACTATTATAGTACTTGCTGGATGAATTGTCTTCTCAATAAAGCATAGTTATTTCTTTTAACCATTATTTTTATATGTCTACAACAAAATCACAAATAATAACTTACCATCTGCACTGGGAAATTCAGGTTGATTTTGTTTCAAAGGAACATCATTTATCATAAGAGGTAGAGCTCATATTTTGTTTGAGCTTCCCCAGATCTGTGATTTTGTAAAAAAAAAAATGACTAATCTGTATGCTAACATTCTTTTTACTATTACAACTTTTGTTTTATCAATGCATAAAATACAAAGAAAAAGAAAAATAGGAAATTAAGGAAAGAAAAAATAAAGTGGGAAAGGAAATATAAGGTACAAGGGTAGAAAGAAAAAAGCATTGCTTTACAACTTGATTTGTGCTTGTGATAAAAAAAAATGAAACTGATTTTGCCATCAGGACTGTTGTTATAGAAGTTATATACTGTTGTGGTTCAGCCTGAGTCAGATGAAAGACCAGCTGTGTCTCTGCTGGCTCCATGCCCGGGGGAGGATGAGAGTGAAGAGGAAAGTGACGAGGAAGAGGGGCCTGGGAGCCCTGGGGAGGGGCTTTCTCCAGCAAGTAGCTTGGAGTCTCTGGAGTCATTGGATGATGAGGCACAAGCTATCATTAATATGCAACAGAGACGCATAGATCAAAGGAGGCAGCAACTGAATAGATATTATCAGCATTGAATGAGGAACACCAGGGCTTGGGTGTGGTCCTCATTAGCAGGGAAGGGTTTATAAGGCATGAGAACAATTCCAGCACCGCGGACTGTTATCACAGTGGAGTTCGAGTTATCCGCCTTTTCTCCCAGTGTTTTGTTCCTGGCTCGTGGCCCAGCAGTCTTGAAGACCCATGGGAGGTTTTGTGCCTGTTAGCAACAGCCTCGTTTGTCATCAAGGATCCTGTGTTTTTGTATGAACAATTGCCTTCATGTATCTATTTGGAGTTCCAGTGTTTTCCTGATTTGTAAGGACATTTTCTGTTGGCTTCTTTTCTCTTTACCATTATAAAACTGTGTTTGGATTCTACCGGTGTGTCTGGCTTATCTTTTTGGGTTGGTCATAGCTTCCGGAGTGACCCAGACAGAACATATACTAATGTGTAAAAGTAAAAAGTTGAGGTTATAATGTTGTTATCTTGCACCGTGCTAAAAAGTTTGCTGATGTTCTTAAAAGTTACTCAGATTGATTGTACTGAGGACAGCTAAAAATATTTCAATATATTAACAATCACATTAATTTCACCAACAAAAGAACAATTCTGGTACTGAGATCGTGGCAAAGGACATCCAGGCAAAGGATTTTCTTTTATTATTAAAAAGGAAAATTAATTATGCAGATATTCTGTCTTGCTTATTCTAAATTAATTTTGTCTGGGAGAAAAAGAAAGAGTGAGGGAGAATATGACATGTGGTCACTGTAACCTTCTCATCTTATAAAACTGGAACAAATTTGAAATAATATTTATTATTTCACCCTGCAACTAAAATGTTATATATCAGATTATTTTTCTTTCTTTTATAATAGCCATATTTTCTCCCAATCAACATCCATGTGCAATAAAAATGAATATTGTTTATTCCCAATGCATTTTACAACTACAATTTCATTATATTTTAAATAAAAATCTGCACTAAAATTCAGTCTTTGTTAGTAATCCATGCTTAATTGGTTACAATTATTTCAGAAGACATATAATCAACTGTCAAGTGCTGCAGTTTTCAAATATTATCAAATATCAAGGAAATATGCCAGTTAGTCTTCTAATTTTATTCTATTAAGTGAATAAAACCATGGTATATCTTTCATTGTATAGAAGAAGCACATAATTCCTATTTTGAAAATTTCAACAGAAAACAAATGCGGGGTGGGTGAAGATTTACTTCCTTTTTTTAAAATCAACATGGTTCAATATTAATCTCCTGACTCCAAAGTCCAGGATACATCAAATATTTTTTAATCCTTTCAAAAAAATCATAGGGTTCTGGCCATCTTAACTAAATGAACATTGACACACACAATCATTTGGCTATGATTTGATCTTAAAATCATAAGGATTCAAATAATGTACATTCCAAAAATTCAGTTTTTCTAATTATACTTCATTCTTTTTCTTCTGATTAGAATCTCAAAGTATTTATTAGACCCAGCTGCATATTTTAATTCAGAATTTTATTTCGGTGTGTGCACAAGCTACCAGTTCTTTATCAGTAAGGGGCGAGTACAAGTGCACTAGAGTGCCTACCGTCCCCTGTCCTATTACTCTCCTATATCTCCTATATCTCTTCTTCTATTCTTTCATTGATATATTCTATTCCTATATATATATGTATGTATGTGTATGTGTATGTATGTGTATGTGTATGTGTATGTGTATGTGTGTATGTATGTATGTATATATATATGTATATATATGTGTGTGTGTGTGTATATATGTGTGTATATATGTGTATATATATATGTATGTATATATATTAAATATATATATGTATATATTAAAAACTGAGTTGAACAAACTCAAAGATGTATTAATTTCTAATGGATTCGAAGGGAAAACAATCACAAACCTAATTAAAAAAGAGACACTCCCCAAAAAACAAGATCAAGAACAGGACAATGGTACCACCATCCTCCTTTACATCAAGGGCACCACAGACAAAATTAGTAAAATTCTGCACAAACATAACATCAAAACTTCATTTTGCACTAACCAAAAAATATCTAATATCCTAAGGAGCCCAAAAGATAAAATCCAATTGGAATACCATCTATGAAATTCCTTGCAAAACATGTGCAGCCACATACATTGGACAAACCAATCGAAGAGTAAGTGCACGCATTGCAGAACATAAAAATGCAATTAAAAAAGAAGAAAAGACTTCCTCCCTTGTCCAGCACATTAAAAAAACAGGGCACGAAATTGACTTTGAAAAAACTAAATTACTTCATAAAACAGAAAATTTATATAGAAGAATTACTTTAGAAGCAATAGAGATTGAGAAAAAAACCCTTTGCATAAATAAAAGAGATGACACGTCCCGCCTACCAGAAATTTGGAAACCAGCCTTAAACAAAAAAACACCTCATAAAAATCACCATGTCAATCCTTCTAATAATTATGATTCCACCAACCAATCAGATCACTAAAACATAATCACCCAATCTATTTGCTACATTCAAACCAAATCTCCACCCCCACACTATATACTAGGAAGAAATGACAGTTGAAAACATTCCATTTTTACAACAGCACGAAGCTTGAAACTTCAGCCTGATGATGGTGAATGTGATTTCACCGAAACGTCGCATAGACATGCAAAATATTACACAGGGCAAAACCCGAACTCAGAACAATCTACGTATATCCTATATTCTATATATTCTATATATTCTATTCCTATATATTCTATTCCTATATCTTCTTTTCTATTATTTCTTAGATATATTTTACTATGAGTATCTCCTCTATAACCTTCATCATGTATTTTACTATGCGTATATTGATATATACTCACTAAAACCCTCATTGTGTATTGGACAAAATAAATAAATAAATAAATAAATAAATAAATAAATAAATAAATAAATAAATAAATAAATAAATAAATAAATAAATAAATAAATAAATAAATAAATAAATAAATAAATAAATAAATAAATAAATAAATAAATAAATAAATAAATAAATAAATAAATAAATAAATAAATAAGATGAGGAAACTCCTGGATCTCCACAGGATGACTAGAGCTATAGTTTATTGAGATAGGCTATAGTACCAGAATCCCGCAAGTCTGTTTGAGTTTCCCCTTGTCTTCCACTTACAACCTAAGAAATCAGTCTAGGCCTCTTTCTAATATTTCCCCATCTCTGGTGGGAAATACATGCTTCTTCATCTGTTCTTATCTTAACATCTTCCAGATAGCTTCTCCAAGATCATCTCCATGGATCCTTCTACTTATATTATTTTATTCTGTATTATCTGCAAAAAGATTTCAGTATTCTATTAGCTTGCACAAATATGAATTTCATCCTATGATGTTCTTCAAGGAAATCTTTTTAATCAGAAAGCAGGGAAAAACAGGAGCAGAGATAGAGGAAATTGAAGATAAAAATTCATATTACATGCCATATATCCAAAGGGGACATTTTTTTATTAAGAGTTTGTGTTAAATTGGGCACAGCAATAAGGAATCATAGATAAAGGTGCTACTAATCTATATCAGTAATTTTTCATTGCTTGTGCCTCATTTAATTTAGCACTAAAATAGCTATTGATACATTTTGGCTTCTTTTCCTAGATGGCATCTCTAGTAAATACAGTTGTATCAGTGGATTTGTATTTGTATTTGGAAGGGAGAAAAGAAGAAGAAGATAGACAAGCTAAAAAGCCAATGGAAAGAATAGAAAAGGGATAAATGCAAATCTCAATGATTTCAGTGTGTAAAGATACAAACATTAAAATATTCATATGCATCTATTAAGCAATTCTCTGAGGTTGGTTAACATTTTGTCAAGGTGGAGCTTAGACGGTAGCTTGCTCTACTAAGTTTCATAGCAGAAGTGGAATTAAACAATTTCAGATCAGTTCGCAAGACAGGTGGAGAAATAGCAGAATTGAACAAAGTTCTATCAAATAACATAGAACTTTGGTTCATAGGATTTTGGACTGCTAGTAGGAGGATGCCATTTGAAATTATTCAGATTAGTGGTACTACATTTCACTCTAAAAAGATGACAATAGTATAAAATACAGGAAAATAGTATAAGGCAGACTAGATGGACCATGAGGTATTTTTCTGCCGTCAGTCTTCTATGTTTCTAATAGTTAGAATCTGCTGTAGACTTCAGAAAATATCAATGTAACAGGTATATTGACAGATTCTTCAAGTAGGCTTAAGCTTTAGCTTTCTACAGATTCAACCTCCATAGATATATAAACAAATTGCTTATTGGAACTCAGGAATGATAGTCATTCCACACAGTCATGGAGATTTTTGAGTATGATACAAAAATACATCTCCCAGTGTGTAATAGAATTCTAGCCTTCTGTTTCTCATACTCATAGTTCGTGGAAACTGCATACTTATTTTATTTGTCTTTTTGTTTTCTCAGAATTTTTTTCAAATTACAGAATATTGGCATGCATTGTTGTTCTTAGGTCTTTTGAATACTAACATTATACAAAGAGAAAGAAAGAAAGAAAGAAATTATACTTATACTTTAACTTAGCAATTAATACTAGTGAAAATTGATTCCCCATTCAGCCTTAAAATGTGGGGGGAAGAAGGAAGGAAGAAAGGAAGGAAGGAAGTTAGGAAGGAAGGAAGTTAGGAAGGAAGGAAGGAAGGAAGGAAGGAAGGAAGGAAGGAAGGAAAGGTATTCAACTTAAAGTCTCATAACCCCTGAAAGTCTTCAATATAACTCTCTTAAAAATCAGTTTCACCTTTTAATATCAACAAATATGGATGGGTAGATGGAGAATAATCATACTCCCACTTTAAATTTAAATTTATCCTCTATAAATTATTGTATCCCAAAAATTATGCACAGATAAAATGAAGCCCAGCCTTGAAATTATAGTTTTTTTGAAACAAAAACAAAAAGAAATGCAGGGAAAAGATGGCTGGTCCACCTGAGCTGATAGGAGACATCCTATTATGTCACCTTTCCTACAGCAGCAATTGGATGTCATGATTGTTCATTAAAAAATAGCTTGAGAATAGGTATTTGATTTTTGCTGAACCCAGGAAATGATTCTATTGTCCAGTTCATAATTTGATTGTACATGTTGATCCACTTCCTTTCGACTTACCCTAGATAAAATTTTGAGTATCACTGCAGCTTCCTAAAAGCTATCCATTCCTCTGTGGATGATATTTAAGCATATAAGCAAACTGTTATTGTTGATAGGAATAGTATTGCTAGTTGATTGCCATCAAGTAAGGCTTGATTCCTGTTGACTGTATAGACAAATATCCCCCATCTCAGCCTATGTGTAATGAAAAATTCATTGTTTTCCAAGTGACATTTCAGTGAAATCTCAATTCTTTCCATCCCCTTTATGTGTTATTTCTCCCAGTATTTTTTAAAATATTCATAGTATTTTTTTTCCCTAGATGGCCATCCATTTGTGTTGGAAACCCAAAGAAAATGTATATATTTTTGCTATTTGTTGATTATCATATCAAAAGAGTACCCAGCATTTGTGAATCCAGAACTAGTTCAAAATCCATAAATCTTTCACTAGTTTGCAGTTTCAATTTTTATAACTATTTCACTTATTTTTATGACTACTCATGCATTCTTGCTCTCCAAGATAGTATCTTACTTAGATTGTCATTACCTTTCTCTGTGCAAGTTGATCTCCTTTCTATTCCTCTACTGAACCCAAAGAAAAGAAAACTATTTACCATTTCTTAAATGTCAACTGAAAATTCACTGGATGTGTTTGTTGTTAGCTTTATTCGCTTAACATTTCATGTTAACCCAGATGTCTCATTGTTATTACCATAATGAACGTTTTCGATGTTTTCATTTAACAAAATATTGCTGTCTGCAAATCTCAAATTATTAGAATTTCAGTTGCAATTTTTATTCCAGTGATCTTCTCTTCCAATTCTGCCGTGGTAATAAATCAGAGGTTCTCACAATTTTTCTCCCTTGATTCCTTAAAGTGATTAATGAATTATTTATTATACATACCATCTCCATGAATATTTCTGATTATGCTTACACTATTGACTTATTCAAACAGAGGGAATGTGGTCTGGCAATGATCCAGCTGGATCACTGCAAAAAAAGAAATCACTCTTAAGTCATAGCTTCTTTTAATGTTTGTTTGTTTGCTTGTTTGTTTGATTTATTGATTGATTTCTATTCCACCCTTCTCCACAGACTCAGGGTGACTCACAACAAAAATAAATACAATAATACAATAGATAAGAAATCTAAACTTAAAAATCAGATCTAAAACCCCAGTTCATTACTGCTGTTCTGTTCGGGTCGTATGTGACCCGAAACCAAGTTTGTGTCCCCTGTAAAACATTTTCCCTGCATATCTGAAACTTGAAATTTCATCACTTTTCATCATTTCATGGGTTCTCTCTATGAGAATTTTTTTTGGGGGGTGGGGGGCTTAGTTTTTTCTGGGCAAAAAAAGTCACAAATCTTCTGTTCCCGGGTCACCCTGACCCAGACCGAAAACTCTTCATTTGAAGTGCTTATGTTTGGTCTTTTTGAAAGCTTTTTTCACTTGGAAAGTAGTCTGAACATTTCTGCACACAATGATATGAAAATTGAAATGAAAAAAGTAAATCTTATTGGTTTATTTTGCGGATATAATGCACCCACCCCGTTTTTGTGAAATTTTTTTCAATTTATGGATAGTTTTGCTTGCAAAATGCATTCTATTTTACTAAAGTTGGTGTGGGATTGGTAGCTTGAACATTTCTGAATATAAGAAAAATATAAAGGAACTGAAAAAAATGATTCTTATTGGTTTTTTAATATCAGAAATAAGCCCCCCCCCCCCTCGGCTGCTTGCAACCATTTTCACTTTTTATTTTTTTATGCTCCAAATCCGAAATATTCTTTAAAATCTTAGGCATTCATTTACTCAATTTAACAATGCTGATCATCAAAAAATATTTTTGGGGTGGTGGCTAATTGTTTTCTGGGCAAAAAAAAATCATAACTTCGAGTCTGTTTCTGTTCGTATATGACCAGACCAAAAATAATTTTTTTAGGTACTTGAATTTGATCTTTTTGAAAACCTTTTCAACTGGAAAACTAGTTTGAACATTTATGAACATAATGATATGAAAATTGAACTGGAAAAATTGAGACTTATATTTTTATTTTGATCAAAAAGCCCCTCCCCCCATCCTTTTTTAATTTCGTGTCAATTTCTATTTTTTAAGGCTACAAATCCCTAAGGATTTTTCCCCAAAAAGGTTTGATATACTAAATTGAACATTTCTGAATATAAGAAAAATATAAATGAACTGAAAAAAATGGTTCTTATTGGTTTATTTTTGCCACAAAAGGGCCACCCCCCCCCGGCCTTGCTATGTGCCATTATTGTCACTTTTTATACATATTTGTCTAGAAATATTTGGAATATCCTTTTGAAAATCAACCACATTGTAGCCAGAGAACTAATTTTATGAAACAAATCCATTTTACTAAAAAAAAGTATGTAAGTTTGAAATTAACAGCATAATTTTTATATAAATTGAAATAATTGAACACGGGGGGAGGCATACATTTATGTGCAAAATAAACCAATATGCATCAATTTTTTCAGTTCAATTTTCATATCATTATGTTCAGAAATGTTCAAGCTACCAATCCCACACCAACTTTAGTAAAATAGAATGTATTTTGCTAGCAAAACTATCCATAAAGTGAAGACTATTTTAAAAAAATGGGGGGCATGCATTTCATCAACAAAATAAACCAATATGCATCAATTTTTCCAGTTCAATTTTCATATCATTATGTTCAGAAATGTTCAAGCTACCAATCCCATACCAACTTTAGTAAAATAGAATGTATTTTGCAGGCATAATTATCAATAAACCTAAAGAAAATTCACAAAAATGGGGGGGAGGCATATTTATGTGCAAAATAAACCAATAAGGATTAATTTCTTCAGTTCAATTTTCATATCATTGTGTGCAGAAATGTTCAGACTACTTTCCAAGTGAAAAAAGTATTCAAATTGAC
Organism: Erythrolamprus reginae; assembly: GCF_031021105.1. Taxonomy (NCBI): domain Eukaryota; kingdom Metazoa; phylum Chordata; class Lepidosauria; order Squamata; family Dipsadidae; genus Erythrolamprus; species Erythrolamprus reginae. The sequence continues at coordinate 105,213,050 of NC_091952.1, read as the reverse complement.
CAAACATAAGCACTGCAAATGAAGAGTTTTCGGTCCGGGTCAGGGTGACCCGGGAACAGAAGATTTGTTACTTTTCTTAAACAGAACAGCAGGGTTAAAACAATCATCCACATTCATCCCATATGCATACAAATACATTTGTATTTGCAGTAACAGTAACAACCCCAATGTCTGTTGAGATTCACTATCATCCAGGTCATAGTTGTCTCAAAGGTGCGTTTTCAAAAAGCAACTGGACTGTGAGGAAGAAGAAGTGAAATGTCTTATTTTTCTTCAAGAAAAAAAATCCGGTTCCCTGAGATAACAACCCCAATTCATTCCTAAATGCCATTCAGAGAGACTGGCCAAGATCAAGACAATTTATTTAGTTGTTTCCTCTTCCTTCTTGTCTCATATTTTCTCTAATTGCAGTATTTTTACTTTTATTCAATTTCTTTCTCTCGTAGATTTCTTCCATGCCCAATTTTCCCCAAGATCTGGGGAATATCATACCAAATGCCATATTTTTCAGACTATAAGATTTATCTATTATATATTTATTTATTTGATTTCTATGTCGCCCTTTTCCTGAGACTCAGGACAGCTCACAACATGTAAAAATCTAAATAAAATTTACAGATTAAAATCTTAAAATCATAATTAAAAAGTTAACAACAGATCCATACATCATTCATCACACATTCATTCATTGGGTGGGGCAAGGTGTTAAAATTTCAATGGACCCAGGCCTGCCGGCAGAGGTGAGTGGGGGCAGTACACATCTCAGAGGGAAGCTCATTCCAGAGGACCAGGGTTGCCACAAAGAAGGCTTTTCCCTTAGATCCCACCAGATGATATTGTCTGGTTGACGGGAACTGGAGAAGGTCGACTGTGGGATGTATGAGGCAGAAGACAGTCCCGTAAGTAATCTAGTCCCATGACATGTAGCCCTTTATAGATCATAAAGTCTACAGAGAGGGGCGGCATACAAATAAATAAATAAATAAATAAATAAATAAATAAATAAATAAATAAATAAATAAATAAATAAATAAATAAATAAATAAATAAATAAATAAATAAATAAATAAATAAACAAACAAACAAACAAACAAACAAACAAATAATAGATAAATTAATAAATAGATAAATAAATAAATAAATAAATAATAGTAAAAACAACAACAACAACAACAACCAACACTTTGAATTGTGTTCGGAGACTAATCGGTAGCCAGTGCAGCTTGTGGAGGGGGGCAGCATACAAATCCAATTAATAATTATTGTTATTGTTATTGTTATTGTTATTGTTATTGTTATTGTTATTGTTATTGTTATTGTTATTGTTATTGTTATTGTTATTGTTATTGTTATTGTTATTGTTGTTGTTGTTGTTGTTGTTGTTGTTGTTGTTGTTATTGTTATTGTTATTGTTATTGTTATTGTTATTGTTATTGTTATTGTTATTGTTATTGTTATTGTTATTGTTATTGTTATTGTTATTGTTATTGTTATTGTTATTGTTATTGTTATTGTTATTGTTATTGTTATTGTTATTGTTATTGTTATTGTTATTGTTATTGTTATTGTTATTGTTATTGTTATTGTTGCGGAGTGCTGTAGAGACATGGGCATACCTCTGGAGACCCATGATCGCTCACGCGGCTGCATTCTGTACTACCTGCACAGGACTATAAGATGCATTTAAATTTACAGGAGGAAAACAAGAAAAAAAGTGTCTTTGGACTCCACAAGTCATGTTTTTTGTCCTACCCAATCCTCAGAATTCTGCAGTATTCTCCATGTCTAGTTTTCACCAAAAATGGCCCCAGTTTTGGATTCCAAGCCATCCACGAATAGCGTTTTCATCTCCTCAGGCCCCAGAAGTACTCTGAAGTACTCTGCAAGCCATTAGGCTTGTTATTGCCAAAAATGTGCTCATTTGTGGTCTGTAGGTGCTGATGGAGGCCAAGAAGGCCAAAAACATGACAAGCATAGGGCGTGAGAGCCCAAAAATCCCCCTCTTTTTTTCAAAAATGGTCTATGTGGAGCACTGAAGAGTGTTTCTGGGGGACAGGGAGGGTGAAAAATGCAATGCGTGGAGGGCTCAGGAAGCCATATTCAATCTATAAGATGTAGCTAAATTTTCACCCACTTTTTGGTGGAAAAAAAGTGTATCCCCGAGTCTGCGGAGAGGGGCGGCATCCAAATCTAATAAATAAATAAATAAATAAGTAAGTAAGTAAGTAAGTAAGTAAGTAAGTAAGTAAGTAAGTAAGTAAGTAAGTAAGTAATCAAGCAAGTAAATAAATAAATAAATAAATAAATCTTATACTCTGAAAAATATGGTAATTGCTAACTTGTCATTACTTGTGTATCTTTAACTAATTCTTTCAGATGTTCATCATCAAACAATTATATTCCAGTTATATATTTTTCCTTTGCCATATGTATTTCTAAATAGACACACTTGCCTCATATATACAAAAAGAAATAGATCTTATTCGTCAACCAATTATTCTTATTTATACCTGGATTCTTATTTATACCTGGATTTTTGAATTACCCAATCAGTCTTTGGCCCTTTCTCATCCCATTTACATCTGCTATCTAACTTTTTTCCCCTCCTAATGGATCAGGCTCATTTCATTTATTCCTAAAATTATTCCCAAAATTCATGGATTTTTGTTTCATTATAAGCATTCAGAGAAATATAATGTACAACTTTACTAGGCTATTAATGCCTACTAAATATAAATACACTACTATCTAGACACCATCAATTCATAATTGCTGACACACATTTTAATCCTTTTATTCACAATTACAATGTTAAAATAATATTGTATTGCTTTACATATTTCATTAGTGACAGAAGTTACTCTGCCAAAATTTACAAATCATTTTTGACATTTTTTCCTTTGGAAAATGTCAGAGCATCATGCAGAGTGTCAATTGAAGTCATCTACTAAATACGAGTAAATCACCCTTACTAACTAGAAGTGCTTTGACTCTGATCCTCTTATAATTATTACAGCAAGAATATTTATTTATGATAGGTTAGGGCATGGGTCAAATGCCCCATGTTTTGGATATGGTCCACTGAAGCCATTAATCTGGCCCACGTAGGATCTACGCTGCCTACTCTAGCTTACGTGCTCAGTTGCTAGCTTTCATTAGTTCAGAAGTAGCCACCTGGGGGAGGAGCAGGGTATTTCACCCTGAGTTTTTAAAAGTGAGGTTTTTCTTCCTACTCTACTGCAAGTGCAACTCTGACAGTGTTGTTTCTCTCTGTGTGTTTACTAAGGTTGGTGTTGTGGTTGGCTCAGGCCCAGCTCCTGCCCCAGGGAATGTGGAGGTGGAGGCAGGGGAAACGTCAACATGTCCTAGGCCTGTTTTGTTGCCGGCAGAGTCAGGGAGTGCAGTTTCCTCGGACGAAGAAGAAGGTGGGGGTGATTGGAAGAGGGGGGCTTGGCACACAGCCCAGGAAGCCAATCACCATTATCTTCGGTTGATTTGGATGAGGAAGTGTTAGACCCATGCAGGCGCAGACTTATGCATTGAAGAGACCAATTGAGGAAATATTACAGGAGGTAAGAGAGGCCGCCTGTGTTTGGGTGGGGCTCCATTAATTAGAGCTGCTGCTATAAATAGCAGCGTGCTACTTTGGCCGTTGTGTAAGATTATCTGATCGCAGTTCTTCAGGATCGTGCCTCGCTGTTTCTGAACTTTGTTTGTGGATTTTTCATGCCTTTGACACCAAAGCAGAATAAAGTGTGTGTGTGTTTCACTTTGTGGGAAGAAGGAGGGCTGTGATGTTTCTTCACAGCTACTAGCTAAGTACTTAAGGACTGATTAAGGGACTTGTACAGCCTACATGGTTGCTTTCGGGAAGTGTGCTCTTCTCAATACAAAAAGGGTGCTTTGTTTCTTTTGAATTTTGTGATAAAGGACATTGTTTTGAATTTTCAAATGTGTGTGTGTCTGAAATTTGTACCCATGAATTTTCAGGAGGCTTCTACCAGAGAACCCGGCAGAACAGGTTGGTGAACATTTTTCTAAGGATCTTTCCCATTCTAGCTTCTGCTAGCTTTCTTTAGTTCAGAAGCAGCCTCATGGTGGTGGAGGAGGTTTTTGTTGTTGCTGTTTCATTACCTATGTTCCAGGACCTAAATTGATTAGCTGTTTAATTACCAGAGTAAGCCTATTTAATTTAAACATTTTTCTTTTCTTTCTTGGTCACCCCTACAATTCTAAATGAAACTTGAGGTGGATTAGTTCTTTCTTATCAGTCCTCCTGATTTGGCCTCATTTAGATTTAATCAGCATTAAAGTATTGCCTGTAACATTTACTTTATATATAATATTTACCTTTTAAAGCAGATTGCTGTGTGTGAGAGAGAGAGAGAGAGAGAGAGAGAGCAAATAGATGGGGATTGTGTTTGGCTACATACAATCTCAAAAGGGTTTATATAATTTGAAATCTGTTTTAAGTAAAGTAAGAAATGCAGATTAATATTGCTGGAAATAGTAATAAAAGATAATTCCATAAATTTTATACATCAGATATCAATTTACAATACATAATATAAGGCTATATGATGCATTTAGAGAAATACAATGCTAATGAGTTTTAAGTGATCCTCTTTCCCAAGTCTTGCGGGTTTTAGTTTCAGTCTATTTGGTGCAGTTCTCAGTCTGTTTTATTGTGTGGTCTTCTGAAACATAATCAGGAGTTATTTTGAAAGAAATCATGTTTGTTTTATTCTTTTAAATGACATATTTGAAGAAGCTTGAAGCTGCTATTTTACTGAAATTAGTCAAATGACAAGAAAGTGTATGCTCTTTTTCCCTTGGGGGTGGGTCTTACTAAATAAGTAGATCTGTTTGGGTTCAGCAAGTACAACTTAGGAAAAACAAAGGCAAAACTGATTTCTAAATTGGCCACATCAACCCAGTTACATGGTTATCTAGCCATACCCACCCAGTCACATGGCCACCTAGCTATGCCCCCAAGAATCTGAGGGACCATGAATTAGCCCCCTGTTTCAAAAGTTTGAGGGTTATGGTGTGAGCTTTTGTTGCAATTCAGCAGTTCAATCTCACTGGCTCATGGCTGACTCAGCTTCTGAGGTCAGTAAAATGAGAACCCAGATTGTTGTGGGCAATATGCTGATTCTGTAAAGCACTTAGAGAGGGCTGTAAAGCATTGTGAAGCAATTTATAAGTCTAAGTGCTATACATCCATCAAATCAAATAGGGATTATCTGGGGCTACTAGCATGAGAACCAGTAATGCATTTACAGTAATGAGTAATTCTTTTTATTTTATTTATTGTAATTCTATTCTTTTAAATATATTTGTGAGTGACATAGGGGAAGGTTTGATAGGGAAGGTTTGCCTATTTGCCGATGACTCTAAAGTGTGCAATAGGGTTGAAATTCCTGGAGGTGTCTGTAATATGGCAAATGATTTAGCCTTACTAGATAAGTGGTCAAAGCAATGGAAACTGCAGTTTAATGTTTCCAAATGTAAAATAATGCACTTGGGCAAAAGGAATTCTCAATCTGAGTATTTTATTGGCAGTTCTATGCTAGCAAAAACTTCAGAAGGGAAGGATTTAGGGGTAGTGATTTCTGACAATCTCAAAATGGGTGAACAGTGCAGTCAGATTGTAGGGAAAGCAAGTAGAATGCTTGGCTGCATAGCTAGAGGTATAACAAGAAGGAAGAGGGAGATTGTGATCTCGCTGTATAGAGCGCTGGTGAGACTACATTTGGAATACTGTGTTCAGTTCTGGAGACCTCATCTACAAAAAGATATTGATAAAATTGAATGGGTCCAAAGACGGGCTACAAGAATGGTGGAAGGTCTTAAGCATAAAACCTATCAGGAAAGACTTCATTAACTCAATCTGTATAGTCTGGAGGACAGAAGGGAAAGGGGGGACATGATTGAAACATTTAAATATGTTAAAGGGTTAAATAAGTTTCAGGATAGAAGTGTTTTTAATGGGAAAGTGAACACAAGAACAAGGGGGTACAATCTGAGGTTAGTTGGGGAAAAGATTAGAAGTAACATGAGAAAATATTATTTTACTGAAAGAGTAGTAGATGCTTGGAACAAACTTCCAGAAGGCGTGGTTGGTAAATCCTCAGTAACTGAATTTAAACATGCCTGGGATAACATATATCCATCCTAAGGAAATAGTATAAGGGCAGACTAGATGGACCATGAGGTCTTTTTCTGCCGGCAATCTTCTATGTTTCTATGTAATGTCAAGCAACCTAGGGTTCAATACTACATGATTAACCTATGGAATGGGAGATATTGTGGAATTAAGTTCTCAAATGGTGGCCTGTGAATTTTGTCTGTCCACTTTCAAAATGAACAATTAATCCATAGAAATGCTGCTGTGGCTGTCATCAAGAGAAACAAGTGGTTTGGACTTCACACCAGCTGATTGCTTGACTCTCCATGAGTTACACATTTGAGGAATTCTCCAATGACAGCTCAAGAACTATAAGTAATGAGAGACATGGATAAGAATAGCTATCTTCAGATACATGGATCATGAAAGGATTATAGAGTTAGAATGTGAGTGATGAATTAATGCTTTGTAAGAAAGGCAGCTTTAAAACTAAGAGAACAAGAGGTTGTAAGAGAGGAGAGAGGTAATTGACAATTGGCTAGAGTAAGAAGAGGGAAATGAAACAATGATAAATATTTGTATGGCTTTATGAGGTTTCAAATGTGTGTTTTGTTTTGATGTTATTTCAAACAAAGTGTCTCCTTAAGGCCACTTTGTAGAGCAACATAAAAATAAAATTAAGTGACCTACAGCTCCATCTCACTTTTCGTTGGAATCACGTAAGCCTTCTTCAGAGATCAATTGGGCATCTTTTTCAGCAAGTGCCGTGGGAGAAGATTAAGAGAAATCTTTTCACTCAGCACAGGCAAACGTGGGATTGCTCACAGAATATGACAAAAGCAGCCACTCTAGATTTTCCTTTGAGGTCTTCTATGTTAGATAGCTCCAATTAATAATGGAGGCAATCCTTAAATTGCTCTGCCTGGAAGCACTTCAGACAGCACTGGGAGAGTAGATTCCCTTTTCCTACAGTCCTGGTCCAGAGCAGTTCAAGGTCACCCAATTTACTTTGCTAAGGTGAACCAAGTCACTTCTGTGTTTGGTGAATTGTTTGATCAAAATGAAGCTACAGATTCTTCAGCACTGCTGAATCAAAAATGCACCCAAACACACACAACACCCTAGGCAACATGAAAACTATGCCAGAGTAAAGATGCGCAGACTGCATCTCTAATCTTTACTATGTCTTCACAGAAGGAGGGATGGGAAAAAAGTGGGACAGAAATGTCTCTTTTGGTATTTTTTGAATCTGATCAATAGGCCTTCTGCTTTCTGTTCTAGAATTCAACAGAGGAATTCCATGCTATATTGGGGGACTGTCACCAAAGGAACTGTTCTTTCTCTCCCTCTGTTATTATCTACTCTAAGATAGGCAGGGAGAAAAGTAAGCTCTTCCTTTTTTTTTATCTCCCCACCTCTTTTCTTACCATGGAAACCAGAGCCGGTAAGATGATTCTTGATGTCTACCCAGTGGTCTTAGAGAACCTGAAAAGAAAAGATTTACCATTCCAAAGTCTACTTAAAGGAGATGTAGCAAAAATCATTGAAGATTTATTTCTTGGGAATGAGCTACTTCATAAACTGTCTTTAAGGAAAAATGAATACAAAACCTTTAAAAGTTAGACCCCACCCACCCAAGGGTAGGGAAATAAATCTTAATGTCCCCAAAAGCATGGAAATCATATTTAGTATGCAATATGAGGTGTTAAAAATGGTTGAATTGGGCCAAGACATAACCTTAGCGAAGAGGTTTGTGAGTTTGGATTAATTTTATTTTCAGTTATCATCATGATACATAATCACACACATGCGCGAGCGCGCGCGCGCGCACACACACACACACACACACACACACACTTTCATTACTGCAAGCCAAAGGAAGACATATATGTTTTCTAATATATATATTAGAATATATATTATATTGGGCAGAGAGGCAAATAAGAAGCTGTGATGTTCCTTCAATCAACCAGGGTGATTCAACACAAAAATATGTAACCCTTCCCTGGTGCAGATCTGAAGGGATTGGATACTGTACCCTAGAGGATAATTCTCTGCCTTACAAGGCAAAGGTTGCAAGTTCAAGTCCCAGTGGGTATGGCTAGCTGATGAGGCCAAAATAAGGCCGAAATAGATCTATCCTATTCTGGTTTCTTCCCATGTAAGTTTCAGAGATTTCTGGTGACGTTTTGACGAGGTCCCACTCATCATCTTCAGGCTGGTGCTTTTGTCCTTGTGCTTATCTGTATCCTATGACAATCATTAAGTGTTGTACCTCATGAGACTTGACAAATGTATCTTTTCTTTTATGTACATTGAGAGCATATGCACTAATGACCAATACCTTGTGTGGCAATTACACTTAGCCAATAAAGAATTGTATTGTGTTGTGCTGTGTTCTGTTCTACTCATAACAATGACAAAAAAGTAATACACATGGAAGGGAAAGCCTTTCATTGGTTACCAAAACCCAACCATTTCCTTCCCTTTGTTTTTTTTTTTCATTGTTGCTGTTTTTTGCTTTTTTGCTTTCCCCATGGAATTTGAAGTGAAACTGAGAAGCATGGCCATACCAATACTATACTATTTTGTTGTTAGTTGTAAAGTCATGTCTGATCCATTGTAACCCCATGGGCAACGTTCTTCCAGGACTTCCTGTTCTCTACCATTCTGTAGAGTCCATTTAAGCTCACACCTACTGCTTTAATGGCTCCATCCAGGCACTTCATTCTCTGTCATCCCCTTCTTCTTTTGCCCTCACTCTTTCCCAGCATTAGGCTCTTCTCCAGTGAGTCTTCCCTTCTCATTTGGTGGCCAAAGTATTTGAGTTTTATCTTCAGGATCTGGCCTTCTAAAGAGCAGTCAGGGTTGATCTTCTCTGGAGCTGACCAGTTTGATCACTTTGCAGTCCAATTCAAAACATACACATATAACTATTTTCAAAAAGCATCTTTTGTTGGATTATTGTGGTTCAAATAAACAGATAATTTCTTCTCCTGAACAGTACTGGTTTTTATCCAAGATTTTAGAAGGGCACACTTTTTCCTCTTAAATCCTAAAATTCAGCCTACCTATGCACCAGTCTAACAAAGTTTTCAACTCTATGAAAGTACCAAGCAAACAACTGTTCATTTCACTGAAAAACCTTTACAAAAAGAAAAAGCAAAGTCAAATTAGAAGGAGCCTTGGGTTTTGATCGTAAGACCCAAAGGCTCTGAAATTGAACTGGGAAAACGAAGCTTCACTTAGATGAGGCAAATTGCAATGACATCTCAGGCTGTGATAAATTACTTTTCGATGTAGCAAAATGAATCCCCTAACTGTAGTACACAGTCAAAGTTATCAATCATTGTATGCACAAGGCTATTTATGAAGTTCTTTTAAAAAAAAAACAGATTTCAGAAAAAATAAATTCAACATTTATGGAAAAACCTAAGAATTGTTTCAGCATATGCCCATTTGAATAATTGGCCATATAGAAAACTTCTAATTCTTTCTTAATTAAACTTAATATCTTTCTGTAGAATGATATTTTTTGTATCTAGTCCTGTCCAGACACATTGTAAAGGTAACCAAACCACTAAACATCTATGTGCACCATTACTCATTTTGTATTATCACACTATCACAGCAGTCCTAGGGACCTTAAAAAGGTTACATTTATTTCCAGCTGTGAAAAGGTCACTGTTGCAAAATGGAATCTGCCAGCATCTACTGGTAGAAAGACTTCCATGTACCCACACCGTATTTTCTTTCACACTAAGCTCTAAATGTAAGCAACAAGCAGGCTTGTCTGTCAAACTCTCACCCTCAGGGAGGAGGACTCTGTTATTATAAGAAAACTACAAACATAATTCCAGGGAATTGGAGAAAGATGTTGCTTGGAGTGAATTCAGAGTACCATTTCCCCCCAACAGCATTAATAACTAGCATCTATGGGGGGGGGGGCTAATCAAAAGAAAGAGAACTAGGTTTCAGATTATTGGGGTTTTTTCAGTACAAAATGGTAGAAAGCTCATAGAAACATAGAAACATAGAAGTCTGACGGCAGAAAAAGACCTCATGGTCCATCTAGTCTGCCCTTATACTATTTTCTGTATTTTATCTTAGGATGGATATATGTTTATCCCAGGCATGTTTAAATTCAGTTACTGTGGATTTATCTACTATGTCTGCTGGAAGTTTGTTCCAAGGATCTACTACTCTTTCAGTAAAATAATATTTTCTCATGTTGCTTTTGATCTTTTCCCCAAATAACTTCAGATTGTGTCCCCTTGTTCTTGTGTTCACTTTCCTATTAAAAACACTTCCCTCCTGGACTTTATTTAACCCTTTAATATATTTAAATGTTTCGATCATGTCCCCCCTTTTCCTTCTGTCCTCCAGACTATACAGATTGAGTTCATTAAGTCTTTCCTGATACGTTTTATGCTTAAGACCTTTCACCATTCTTGTTGCCCGTCTTTGGACCCGTTCAATTTTGTCAATATCTTTTTGTAGGTGAGGTCTCCAGAACTGAACACAGTATTCCAAATGTGGTCTCACCAGCATTCTATATAGCGGGATCATAATCTCCCTCTTCCTGCTTGTTATACCTCTAGCTATGCAGCCAAGCATCCTCATCGCAATTTGCATTATTAATCAGGAGGAAATAATTTTTTTAAAAAAATGAATTCTTGTGATTCTTGATCTCTGTGGCAGGTTAGACCAGTATCATCTGGGGGTCTAAGTAGATTCTATAATTTAGTTGAAATATAAATTTATTATTATTACTACATATTGCTGTTTTTTAAAAGTGGTTTCAGATGATTAGTGAACTTTTTTAAAAACCATAATGTTTGTATGTTTTTCTTGACCTATTCACTCTATTGTTTACAGGAAAAAAGAGAAAATATACCACCCTCCAAATATATACCAGCCCATTTTGGTATTATTTTCTGTTGAACAATGTAAAAATAATTAGCTCTTCTGAACATTGATGCTTTATATGCATTGTTATAATTGTTCTAACAAAGTTATCACTTTAAAATAATAAAAGTACAATTAGTCCCCTTTGATAGTCTCTTAAATAAATCCTAAATATGTTAAGTACTAATTTGTTCATCTCTATATCTATGTACTGTTAATTTAGGATCTACCTTAGTCATGAAGGGTGGGCTATAGGAACAAATGATAATGAGAACTATTTTTTTTTAGATCTTTACAATCATATTATCACTGAAGAGGATTTCAAATTCAGTAAACCTAATTCTCCTCTTCCTTTTGCATTGTGTAGCCACACTTAACACGATTTTTTCCCTCTTGCAATGTAAATTTAAATACATCTTTTTTTGTCATTGTTTAAATGGCAAGGTGGAATTTTAGAAATGTATCCTAAAAGTTATATTAATTATGCAAAGTTATATGTAGCCATTTCTTTCTTTTGTAGAACATTTTATATAGGAAGTTAATATGTGTCAGCAGATTTACGCTGTTTCACACAATTCCCTATTTTGAAAATCTATAGCTAATTCAGATGTCTCTAAGCAAAATTCATAGCTTTCTCCATAGGTACATTTTGGAAATAAATGGTGGTTTAAATGATATGCTACGCAAAACGAGTAGTAAAAACCTATATTTTGTAGTGATCAGAGGCAACACAATTCTCAGAAAACATTACCTAAAGAGTTGATTATTGATCATGACTCTTTGCATTGCTGTTTGATGTAAAAAAAAAATTCTATGTCTCAAAGCTGTTTTTATTCTTTTATGCTCCAAAGTAACCCCTGTGAGATGTGCTGGTGGAATGAGTTTCCAAGCAGAGATTTTGACAATTTAATACCATACGGAAATTCATTTTATTACCACTGGCTGTTGTACCTTCATTGTCTAGCTGTTTTATCTTATTCTGATTTCAGTCCACATACCATCTGGCATCAAATTTCTCACTGTGACACTATTGTGTCTTTGACAAGTGCATGATTCAAAGTTTGCAACAGTTTCTTATTTATGCCAAATGTTCACTGGCATTTACCACTGGCATTTTCATTACCTCCTCCAGCCAAAGGACTGGATTAAAGATGTTAGATAACAGAAACTAATTTGGTCTCGGAAACCATCATGGTTTTAATGAACTTAAAGAAAATATTATTATATTACTGAGAAGAGAAAGAGTATAATCTTCTTCTTTTTGTAAGTAAATACCAAAAGTAGATGGACATTTTTTCAAACAATGTATCCTTTTAAACAAAGCAGAAGTTATCCATGCTTTTTAAACTATGTACCATGTTGTCTCTTCATATTGATAATTCCCTCCAATAGCACATAATAGAATGCATGACATATGACAGCAACAAGAGATTTAATTCAAATCTATCACTGGAAGAAAATATTTAATCCTTGTCTTTCAGTGATGTCACATTAAATTTTGTATAGATATTTCCAGTTGTATGGATATTACCTGTTTCAGCAATGATCCACCTGCAGTGATAGTATGGTGTTTTGAAAGAGCTGAAGAAAATGCACAATATGTAATTAGACAAATTATAAAAATCAGCCTCACTTTAATAAAACAACAAATGGTAAATATAGCATATTGATCATAAATATTTGGAAATACCGGTATGTATATCCAAAGGTTTTATTCAGGTTGCAACTTCTTAGCTTAATGTTGTATTTTATTATTTTTTAGATATACTTCTCATATCTTCCTTATTCAAAATGAATCAAATTATTAGGACACAGAAATTGCTCTACCTATTCTCAGAGAAATTCTATAGTTTTGGAAATTAAATGCAAGAAGAATAGCTATTTTAAAAAGCTGTGTGTTTAATAGCAATGTTTAAGTAAGGAAAAAGATTTTACTTTGTAGCAGAACTTTCAGAAGTCATCAAGGTTAGAGCAGAAAAAATAAAAAGCAGGAAAAAATTTAAAAACTTGGAGTAAAAATACTTTTCACCTAATAAAAAGAATTATGTACTTTTTAATTTATTCATATTCTCTTTACACACCCACACACCCATACACATACATACATTTTATTTAAGTGTATGTGTTTATGTAGGAGGCACATAGCTTAGCAGTTAAAGTCTCTGAGCTTGTCAGCTGAAGAACTGACAGCCTGGATTTAAGACACAAGGTCCACACAATGGGGTGAAATCCTATTGCTTGTCCCAGCTCCCTTCTACCTACAATTCAAAGGCATTCAAAAGCAAGTAGATTATTAGGTACCACTTTGGTGTTATGCCTTTGGCCTATACAATGCTGGCCACATGACCATGGAAATTGTCCTCAGACAACTGTCAGGTCCTCAATCAAGAAATGGAGATGAGCACTATGCTCTAGAGTTGGACACAAATGTGTCTGTGTGGGGGGGTGAAAAAGTCATTTACTCCAGCATAGTAAAAGTCAGAAGCAGTAGAAATAGAATCTTTTATTTTTTTCCTATTTGACGTAATAACTTGCTTCAATTATTAAAGCAAATTTTGCTATATAAAATGAACAGGGCAGAATTCTCAACTTGCTATGAACTTTTCCCTCTGTTTCTGGCAAAAACCAAAAACAGCTGAAAATGGACAGATTCGGAAATATATCTGATATGATAGATATTGGATACAACACACAATATCTCTATCTGCATCTGTATCTAGAGATCCATCAGTCCATCCATCCATCCATCCATCCATCCATCCATCCATCCATCTATCTATCTATCTATCTATCTATCTATCTATCTTTCAGATGGACAGACAGACAGATAACACTGTTCCACAAATTTTCATTTTTTTTAGTTTCAGAAATGAAATGTGCCATTTCTTAATGAATTTCACATGCTGAATTCAAATATAATAATGCAATTTATTAGTTGCCTCTAGTTTTCATGCAACAGACATTTTACATTTTCCAATTACAGGTAATAGGTAAATAATGCACCGAAACTTAATACATATATATAAACCTGTATATTTTTTATTAAAATAAGGTGAATTATATTCACAACAGTGAATATGTGAAATAATCTATTGTCTATTTTTACTAAAACACTCTAAATTAGTAAAGTTTAAAAAGTTCAAAAGTTTAAATTTCTCATTAATATTGTCTTTAGTTTATGTCACTTTTGCTTCTCTTGACTTTTCTTTTGTGTTCAAGGAAAGGATTGTCTCTTACAATTGTCCAACAATAGTCTGCAAGAATTGATGGGCTCCATTTACCTTGATAACTTTTTTCCATAGCTGCAAAACCTTGATGGAAACAATCCCCATACTTGTCACTCACTGCTCCACAATTTGATGGAAAGAAATTCAGATGAGAATGTAGAAAATGAATTTTTAAGGACAACCAAGATTTTTCTGGCCCCGATGAGTTTTTCAACCACTTTCTTGTAATTTGCTGCTTTATGTTTCCAAGAAAATTTGATGTCATCTTCCTGATCAAAGAATGGAAGAAGGTCTTTTTGACATTCACAGTACAGAGATGTACGAACATCACTTGCCAGGAGATTCCACTGCTTAGGCTTGAACCTAAAACCTCTGCCTTGTTCTTCGGAAGATCCAGATCTCTTATTAGGTCATACAATTCCATTTGTGTTATGAGGTGCAGTTCAGAGGATGTGGATGGCAGATAATCTGGATCGTGTAAGGCTGCTTGTTCATTACTACAAGCTTTCTGAGGTTTTTCCTCACTGGACTCAACTACGAAATATTCAGGTGCTTTTGGAATTGGTAATCCTCCAGGAGGTACTGGACATATTACTGATGGGAAGTTTGGATATTGCACAAACATTTTTTTTCTTAGTAAGACCTTTCTTAATTGGAGGCACCATACAAAAATAAAAATTACTGACATGATCTGTTGGTTCTCTCCAAAACATTGGCACTGCAAAAGGCATAGAAGGCTTTTCCTATTCAACCATTGTACAAGTCTCGATTCACATGAATTACAGCATACGTGTGGCACCCAGTTTTTGTCCTGGTCTCCTATTTTGCAACCAAAATACAAATTGTAGGCTTTCTTAATCAAAGTTGTGACCCTTCATTTTTGGGATGCAAATAGCGCCGGTGGTACTTACCCACCGGCGCCTTTTGCAGGAGGGCCGGGGAGACTGGTCACATGGCGTAGCCGCCATCTTGTAATTTTCGGCCGAAATCTCACGAGATTTTGGCCGATGATCAGGCCAGGGTGGCCTGATCAGTGACGTGTCCGGGCGGGGCCTGCCAGCCCTATAAAAGGGTGTGCATGCCCGAAGTTCCTCCTTTTCGCCCGGACTCATCTCTTCAAGCAGACACCCACCCGCCCTCCCTATCTTTCAGTATCCTATTTTGGGTCGCCCTAAGGGGCCGAATAGGAATTTTTGGCGGTCAGGCCCTTTAGTCTTGACCGTTTTTTCGCCTATTCCACACTGTGGAGACGGATGAAGCGGTTAGGGGGTGCTTGCACCCGTTTAGGTTAATTGGCTTACCTTTGGTCATTTGGGTAGGCAAGTTAGGGGCGGAAAACTGGGTGGTGGTTTAGCAACTGCGTGTTCTCCGTTGGGCATCTTTGGGGATGATTGACAGGTTCTCTCCAAAGGCTTGTGGTAGTGGCGACCTGAGCAGTTGGGGGGAACCTGTCTTTGGGTCCCGCCCATTTAATTCCCCTGCTAGGGGTTAGCCGGCGGGACCTCCCACATGCAAGTGCATGGCATGGTCTCAGGTGAGGGAGGGGTCCCTCACCTGGACTAGCATGGAGCTACGGCCAGAAGTTGCCCTGGAAGTTTATTATACATCATTTTCCGCCCCGGAAGCAATTGTTTGACCCTGTGGGTCCTTGTTAGGGTCATAGTTAATTATGTTAATTATGCTAATTTAATTAAATAAATTATGCAAATTTATTTTAATAAAAATGACCCAGTTTTAAATCCAGCTCTTGTGTCCGTGTCGTTACTCCGCCTCTCTGGCAAAGTAACTTCACCACAAATATAGCAGAAATTATCTGCTTTATTTAAACAGGTTTGAGGTATAACTATTTACTAGCATAAAACAATGTTTAAAGATGCTGTCTAACTCTCCAAACAACAGATACTGTGACTTTTATAGAATTTGGTGACATATTATTGGCTAGTAGTGCATCATCTTGGTATGCGTGGTAGTTTTCTATTGGTCACCAATATTGACTAAGTAATCTATGATGTAAGTTGAATCATGCATTTTATAAACCTTACTTCGTTAGTTGGTTGCTTATATCATGAAAATTAAAGCTGATATACATTTTTAAATGTCATTATCATTTTTAGCACCCCAAAATTATGTAAGAACAGCTGTTTTCATGCTCACAATTTTTTTTACCTATAGAACAGTGTGTAATTGATGTTATATTGTCAGGTATTAAGCAGTAAAGAAGATAGGGTGACCAAAATGGTCTGAATGGATAATCAAGGAAGTTCTTATGAAGCAGATACTGATCCATCTCTGTCTTGGATGAATGTGTTATATCTTTCCTTAATTGAAAGAAGTTAAATAATCTTTAATGTTAAATATCTTTCTCAAGAACAGTTCTTTCTCTTTTCAACTGAGCAGACCCAAGAAAGGGATTGTCCAAATCCTTTCATCACCAAATTCTGATTCAATGACAGCTTGGAAAGGATTGCATTTCCAACAGCAATGCAGTAGAACGGAGCAAAAGCAAACACAAAAGTTGACTGTTAGGAAAAGCAAGGTTCAAAAACAGGTTAGACATATCACAAATCCATGTACATTATTCCTGTAGATCCAAGTGTCCCATGATCCTGACTGCTATTACAAACTCTCAAAGTAGCTTTTTAGAGGTGCCATTTAACTGATCTACTATGACTTTGATATAATATTCCTGCCACCTATTACAATCTTTTCCCCCCCTCAGCCTTTAACTTCTGTATCATAAGACAATAGGACAGTGGTGGAGGTGTTTTCATTTGGGAGGGGGGAATTCTAAATCCCTCTCATTTTTAGGTTTGGTAGCCCATTTTATAACAATGCAAGCTTTCCATTGCATACTGTCTCTTCCTGTGCTCACTATCTTTTCTTCTTTGGATCAGTCATGTGTTATATAGTATAAGGCTATTAAACTAGGACTGAAAACAAAAACCACTGTCTATGGTTAAAGAGATTTTTTTAAAAAGTCACTTAATATATCAACTTAATGTATTGTTACAGCCACCAGATGAAGTTCCAGTGTTTTATTATTATATTATTGTGTTCTGAAAAAAGATAGGACCTTTGAAAAGTGGCTCCTAATAAATCTTAATATTGTACAGAGAAGTGAATACGGCACTAACTCAGAGATGTCATGAAAGGTCACCATTCCTATGATTTGGCACCATATTGAATAAAGTTCCACCATTTATTTCCCCTTTAAAGAAAAAAGAAAAAGTGTTATCCTATAACATCCAGCACAAACTGCAACAGATATCACAAATCAACTGGTGAAGACACATAAAATATCAAAATCCCTGTGTTAAGTAGGAAATACATTTATCCCCATATACCTGCACCATCTCTATAATCTGTTGCCCTAATCTACTAGTTTTTGCTCATCGTTCCTATCATCCTTTTCCTCCCACTTAGGACTGTATGACCGTAACATGTTGCTTGTATCCTAAGATTTTTATTAATATTGTTTCATCATTGACAATCATTAAGTGTTGTACCACATGAATCTTTACAAATGTATCTTTTTCTTTTATGTACACTGAGAGCATATGCACCAAGACAGATTCCTTGTGTGTCCAATCACACTTGGCCAATAAAGAATTCTATTCTGTTTCCCTTTTCTTTGTTTCTCTCCACTTCTCTCTCTCTTTTCCTTCTCTCTCTTTCTCTCCCTCCAAGTCTCTCTCATTTCTGTGTACCTCTCCCTCTCTCTCCACTTCTCTTTCTCTCATTTGTTTCTCTTTACTTTTTTCTCTCACTTTCATTTCTGTTTTTTCTCTTTCCTCTCCCTTTCCCTTTTTCTTTCTTTACCCTTCTCTCTCTCATTTGTTTTCCTCTTCTCCCCTCCCTCTCTCAATTTTTCTCTCATTTCTCTATCCCTTCTCTGATTTGCCTCTATTTCCATGACTTTTCCGGCATGTGGGCGTGTGGTTTGAAAGGGCACTTTTTCCTTCGGCTCGTCAGCACGATCGCAGGCTGACGAGCCAGGCAGCAAGGGGTATGCATGTGGTGCATCCCTGGCGACAGCGGAGAAGCTGCCCAAGCCAGAGACAACCCCCCCCCCTCAGAACACCAAGCTCTTGGGATTATGGTGATCACCAAGAGCCATTGGAAGATTTGACAGGGAGTGAGGGAGGGTGTCCAGGATGGCTAGTTTGCCCAGCAGCAAGCATGGGTCCTGAGGGTGGGACAGAAGGCCATGGCACGAGGGTCTGGGCCCATCACTTAATCCTCATTAATTACCTATTTTTTCTAGAGCTCAGGGGGGTTGGGGGCAGGCATGGGGTCTTACTTACCAGCCACAGGGCCTTCTTTTGGCCTGTGCATCATCTGTATGGCTCAGCAATTGGCACAACCCCCCTTCATCCCCATTCCCAGCAGCTTAGAATGCCGGGGCAGGGATGGTTTGTGTGTGTGTGGAAGGGGGAACACTGCAGCGGTGCTTCCTTCAGCCCATGTGGTAGCTGAGGGCCCAGAGATTGCTGTGCCCCCCCTCCATCCTCATTCCCAACAGAGGCCCCATGCCTTGGAATGTCAGGGCAGGGACGGTTTATGTGTGTGTGTGGGGAAAAAACTGCAGCGGTGCCTTCCTTCAGCCCACACAGTAACTGAGGGCCTGGTGATTGCTGTGCCCCCCAGTTCCTGTTCACTGTTTGGACCCCACACCTTACTGGCCATGGCAGGGGTGGTTGGAGGGTGTGTGTGGTACCAGCCGCGGGGCCTTCTCTCAGCCTGCATGTCATGGGCAAGTGTCGGCTTGTCTTGTCCTCCAGTTCGTGGAGGTTTCTCAACTCTCTTTGAAGATCGTCTGCCGCCGCTGGACTACAGGAAAGCTGCTACCACTGCTGCTGACCGCTGAAAGAAGCCAGTCTCTTTCAGCAGTCAGCAGCAGTGACGGCAGCTTTCCCTGGCCTGGCGGTGGTGGTGGCAGCAGCTTTCTCCACATCTTTCTCATGTTTTGGTGACCACAGTGGCAGCCAGATGCCAAACTGCATGAAAAGCCACCAATGCTGCCCCCGCTTTTGACCCCCTCCCAACTCTCCCCCAGGCAACATTGGGTGTATAAGATGCATAGAGTTTTTGACACATTTTTTGGGGGTAAAAAGGTGCATCTTATACACCGAAAAATACGGTATCTTCTTATTTTCCTATTATACACATTTTGTGCAGTTATTTTTTATCAAGAAAATTTTGTAATATAAATCAGTCTTATTTCCTTATGTGAAATGCCCGAATATTTATAGTTCAGTGGTAAGTTTCTAATATTTAGTATCCAATGTCAGGTCACAAAAGAATTGACATTTGATCTGAGAAACTTCCTGCAGGTCTCTCTGCCATGCTTACTGCATGTTTTGTGGATAAAACTGCTGACATTTCAGATTTAGAGTGGATTCTAATCAGGTGACTGGGACACTTTCCAAACTCATCTTGCAATTTTTTTGAAGGTGTGTATTCAAAAGGAGCAGAAAGATACAAAATAACATTAGGCACTTTCTGATAGATAAGGTGCCATCATATAGTTTGCATGTAGAATAATATGTGGAAAGGATTTTGGGAAACACGAGCAAGAGTTGCAGCCTAGGCAATGTCCTCCCTCAACTTTCAAACTTTCAAGACTGATGTCAGTCTGGTGAGATAGTTCACGGAAGAAACACTCTGAAAAGTTCTAGCTCTAATTTTATTATGAGGTTAAATTAACAGAACCTTGCAAGTCTGAAAATCTGCCCCCTCTCCAAGTCCAAGAAACTAGAGAGGGTGCTTTTGAAGATGTTTGCCATGCCCGTGATCCATTTCATTCTATGGGGTCAGCTATCTCTTATCAGATAATTTTCTACTCTGCAGTTCTTTCCCTGGATCTCCCAATGCCATTCTCACATACCATCACACTGCAAAGGGCTGCTGGGGTAAGATAAGTGGAAGCTCAGTAAGAATACTGTTTTGAGGAGGATGTATTAGAATACAAATAAAAAGCAAATAAAAAGCAAATTGTGAACAAAACTAAAATAGCAATGTGTTTTCAAAAGCTTTGCATATACAGTGGTACCTCGTGATACGAACCCCTCGTGATACGAACCCGGGGTTCGGAAAATGTTTGCCTCTTCTTATGAACTTTTTTTGGCTTACAAACCCACCGCAGATCGCAAAATGGCGCTCTGCTGAGAAGCCCCCCCAGCTGTTTTAAAAGGTGACAGCCGGGCGGCGGCGCCCAGTGGAGCGCCATTTTGCGATTTTTTCCCCTTTGCATGCATTAATCTCTTTTACATTGTTTCCTATGGGAAATAATGTTTCGTCTTATGAACTTTTTGCCTTATGAACCTACTTCCGGAACCAATTAAGTTCGTAAGACGAGGTATTACTGTATACAGTGTAAAAAGTCATGAGGGGGTGACTATCATTGTTTCATTGAAATGCCAGCACTTTTGAGGATGTTGCATAGACACACCATATACATAAACAGGGTAGAGATTTCATTGGGCAGTTACAACCACTACCTTATTTTTTTAACCCTCTCTCCTATGGAACACATTGACAGTTCAATGTCTACAGAGATTCTCAGTCATTTGGGTCATGGTTGTCCCAAAGGTGCTTTTTCAAGAGGCGACTGGAGCTGAAAAAGAGCTGAAGAAGCTTCTTGGTTGAGAAGTGAAACATCTTCAGAGAAAAAAAACAGAAAGTCCTGTTATCTCTTGATAAAGAACATTTGGGATATTGACAACTCCCATAAATCATCATAATTGGCCCTTTCGGTTTTGGTTTGTAATACAAAATATCTAAATAGCTCTTCTTTGCTTAGCCCGGCAATCAGCTCCTATACTCTGCTTTGTTGTTGTTGTTAAGATAACTTTGGAACAAAGCTATTGTTTTCCAGTGTTGGTTAAGAATATTGATCATATATTCTGGCAACAGGCATTATACAAGCTAAATATCAAGGTACATATTACATTAATTAACCAAATAGTAAACAACTACTCCTGTCTATTTATTTGCCCAGGCCTGGGGTGATATTTAGGATCTCTTTCTTGATCAAAATCATTACACATGAGTTGGGCAGGGTTTCTTGATCTTTACTCTTTCCATGCTTTGAAAAACCCTGAATGTGAGCTAGGGGGAAAATGTATGTGGGACCCTAAATTTCAAATGAAGGCAAACATGAAAGGAAAGATGGAGTTAACTAGAAATAAACATAAGTATGTGCTATACTGCTATGACTTATTTTACAATTTCTCTAATTAATTATCAGTCAAGCTAAAAAAGGCAGATCATTAATCAGCTAATAGTTTTTAAGTCTGGTGACAGCCTCTTTGATATTCCATTGTTTCCAAACTGACTACTGAAGGTGAACAAAGCTAAAGCTATACAAAAAGTATGAAGAATATTCTATTTCAGATTTGGAAGTTTAAATAGTACCTTGCAAAGCTCATTTGAAACTAATCAGAAAATCATGACTGGGTGACATCAGGGTAAATAACACCTTCTGCTACATTTTATCACCATGGAAGTTGATGTTTTTCCCCAAATAAGCATACAGCATGATTGACAGAAGCCAAGTCTACGTACAAAGAATTTTGCTGGATAAGCTTCACTAAGCTCACTCTATTTTGAAATTCTATAGTCTTCATAAATATTTTTTTCTGAATGCATTGACCCAAAAGAGAATATGGAATAGAGTAGTCATAGAAAGGTCAAAAGTAATCAATTGCCCTGGGATGAAATTATCTAGAAATCTTTTAAAACAATTCAAACTTATTGAAGAAATACTGAGAATTTGAATTTGTATCATTCCCCTGGTTTCTTTTTTTGATTGACATCCACAATTCCTGGTCTTCTGTAGAAGGTAAGGGCATGAAATTCTACATTAGAGAGGTGAATTGAAATGTAAAGGAGTTTATGTGTAAATAAAGCGACTGCTTTATATCTGCTCTTCACCAAATTTGCTACCCAGAATACAATACATACATATTCTACATGCATAGAATAAATGACAGGCATCAGAGTAATGATACTATCCATTTGTCCTTCAATGGAATGTCAACCACATTCAGTCACAAAGGGCACATTCATGCTATAACACCACAATCTTGACATGATCAGATATTTTTCGCATAATCTCCTTTTTTCAGGTGGTTTTAAAATGATGGAATTGACAGGGAAGACCTTTCTATCTTTTACTTTGTAAAGTAATGTGGATGTTGAGTCTTCTTATTCCTCCTCCTCATCATCATCATCACATTACCAATGAACTAAAAGTTTTTTTAACCCTATTAATTGTAGATATACTGTGTAGAAAAAAATAATGTACACAGTTTTCCTCTGTTCTGTAACATATTCATTTAACTCATGGGTACAATGTTTCTTTGGTTTAAATTTGAATGTGTGATTTATAAACATTATCTTGATTAAGTAATGTTAAAAGAACAAAGACAGAGGATGCAGAAGAATGACAAAATGGGGATAAAGAGAAATTCTCATTCCTGCTATGATCCTTATTACCTTCAGATCCTTGAAAGGGGCATCTCTCCTTTTCCATGAACAATATTCTTATTTCTTCTTCACATAACTCAATGCTTAATTGCATTGAAGGAAAGAATGGTATATCTTCTAGGAAGAAAAGGGTCACTCAGAAATAAGGACTCTGCAACTGAAGAAATCAAAATTGTGCATTAGCCACAATCCACTATGTATTTCAGTGTCAGTCCTTACTCATTTTTAATTGGATTAGCAATCATCCATTTTGTTTGTTTGTTTTGTTTTGTTTTGTTTTGTTTTTGTTTGGTTTGGTTTGGTTTGGTTTGGTTTGGTTTGGTTTGGTTTGGTTTGGTTTGGTTTGGTTTCGTTTGGTTTCGTTTCGTTTTGTTCATTTCGTTCGTTTCGTTTGTCAACAAGTGCAAGTAAATATGAAACATTAAAAAATAGCACAAATAAATTGATATAAAGAAATAAAACATAGCCATATGCACAGGAGTGCATACAAATGGGAACAGTAGGCAGGAATGGTAGGTACACTGGTGCACTTATGCATCTCCCCTTAGGAATCTCTTAAAAATGTGTCAGATCCACGGTATACAATTTAAGGTAAAAGGTATGTAGGTTAGAGAAACTAACAACATAATCTGGTAAAGTGTTCCAGACATTTACTACTCTATTTCAGAAGTCATATTTTCTGCAATCAAGATTAGAGCAGATTACATTTAGTTTGTATCTATTGATAGCCCTAGTGTTATTGCAATTGAATTTAAAGTAGTTGTTAACAGCTATGACATTAAGGTAGATGATCTTGTGTACTAAGCTTAGGTTGGAACGTAGATGGCATAGTTAAAGGTTATCCAAGCCTGAAATTTGGAATTGCCAAATTTTGTTCAGCACCATCGTGTTTTCCCACCTCAGATTGCTAGCAGAAGCATCCATAGTTCCTTGTCAGCATTTTCGGCAATGTCAGATTACCTTCCATTTCCCTCTTCCTGCCATTTGTAGCAAACAATATTTTCTCCCAAAGGAGGTAGTTTAAGGTAGTCTGAACAAGTCAATAGAAATAAACTGAGAAGTAAATCTGAATACAATGAAATACAAATAGGGTTCCTTTGTGTTCATTTCTTTGAATCAAATGAAGCAAGATTTGTAATCTTCTCTCCTCCCCCCCTCTCCCTCTCTCTCCCTCTCTCTCCTCGCCCCACCTTCTCTTTCAAATATCAAACAAACAAAAATTGTGGTACCAGCACCAGAATACTCCTGCAGCACTTGTATTGAGGCAGACAGGCAGTAATGAAAATTGGCTTGATTTATCCATATTATTACTTGTTATTTTTCTTAACATCTTTGAAGAAAGGTCTGCTCCAGTAAAATTATAAATCCCCAATGTTATTTTCAAGCACAGAGAGGATAAGACTAACTCTATATAATTATTTGCACAATAACTGTTGTTTATACTGTACTTCTTCCCACACATTGCCCTGTTGCTACTCCTAGTCCCCAGCTAAACAAAATTAAACTAGTCTTTCTTGTTAATATAATATGCTTCATGGTATAGAATTAGCTTTTAGCAGAACCCCATGCCATGTTGAACTTGCTGGTGCAGTAAATTAATTGCTTTAATGGGCCTGCTTGCTTTCTGGTTCTTGTTGTTGCTTTCTGTCTGAATAACCCTTCCTCCCTCCCTCCCTCCTTCCCTTCCTTCCTTCCTCAACTCAGACAAGACCGAATGGCTCTGGGCATTCCCTCCAAAGGACTGCTCCATCTGTTTGTCCATTGTTCTGGGGGTGGGGGAGAGACTCTTACTCCTTCAGACAAGCTCCATAACTTGGGTGTTCTCCTGGATCCACAACTGAATATCGAATACCATCTCTTGGCTGTGGCCAGGGAGACCTTTGCCCAGGGTTGCCTTGTATACCAGTTATGGCCCTATTTGGAGCAGGAGGCCTTGTACACAGTTACTCAGGTCCTCATCACCTCCCATCTTGATTATTTCAATGCGCTCTACATGGGGCTACCCTTGAAGAGTGTTTGGAGACTGTAGATAGTCTAGAATGCAGCCGTGTGAGCTGTTATGGGTGTACCTTGGTACACCTATATAACAGCAACACTCCACATGCTGCAATGGCTACCAATTAGTCTCTGGTCACAACTCAAGGTGTTGGTTATTGTTCTATCCTGGGCCTATGCAGATTGAAAACAAAGGAGGAATCCACACATTGATATTTCAAATCAATCTTGTTATATAGAAAGCCTCATTTACACAAGCCAAATTCAGGGTTGTGAGTTCATCTTGGCAGCTTCTCAGTGAGAGGAGTTAAAAGAGAATAGTCCAGTGGCTAGGCCACTGTCAAACATAAAAGCTAATTTTGAATTCCTTAATGAGATAAAGAGTCTCCAGTTTCATTGACTTACATTTACTATTAATGTATTTATTAAATTTTTCCATTTTTTTTAAAAAAATACATGATCGTATTTACAGATGAATCTACATCATGTATACATTCCTATCAACATTATCTTTTGATTGCTTTTAGATTTCTTGATGTTTTGTTTCAATGTTTAGTTTGAGTTTCGTTTGTTTTCTTTTTTTTATCCATTGACTTACATTTACAGCTTTCCAGCATCTCCACAAACAGGGCATTTTTACTTCAAGGATTTTAGCAGGGAAATAACAGTTGGCTAGCATAATCTGTCTGAAACATCAAACATCAACCAACTCCACCCCAAATTTCCCATCTGCCACCCTTAAATACCAATGGGGAGTGGTCAATAATTCCCTAGAGATAACAAACTACAGACTACTTCCTTTTGCCATACAAGCTTTTTGTCTTTTTTTTAGTCTTCTAACGTGGGCATCTAGCAAAGGCTCGCGGTCTTTTTCCTCCTCCTCTTCCTCCTCTAAGTCCTACTGTCATTGGCATATCTGCCACCTCTGGTGGTCCTTCATGTTTGATTGATATGTATGTTGTTGATAGATTTGATTTATGGGTTTTATAATGGGAGTTTATAGTTTTGGTTTATGGGTTATATTATGGTTTTTTTAAATAGTTTATTATTTATATTTGATATTTGTTGTAAGCCACCCTGAGTTCCATGGTATTGGACAGCATAGAAGTTGAATGAATGAATGAATGAATGAATGATGTTTTCAGCATTAAAATAATAATAAAAAGCTTCACAAGAATGGATAAAGAGAATCTTTTTGGAGAGAAGGGAAGAGCCCTGACAAAATTACAATAATGCAGTAAGAAAATCAAGGATGAGGTTATCCAGTTGCTAGCAACCCCATCAGACCCAGAAAGCATGATCCATGTGAGAAACCCAAAAATGTCTATCTTCACTTCTTATTCCAGAAATTTATTATTGTTCAGAAATTAAGCATGCTTAATTATATATTGGCATAATTCTGACTAATGTAAGAATATTCATCAGGGGGTCCTCTTTTCAGTCATACATTTTTGCTGCTATGTTTAATTAAAACATTAATATTTTACCAAAACTGATATATAATAATAATAATTTAAACTCCTGTTTGTCTAATGCTGTAACACCTCTGCTTTGTGCTGCCTTTTGCATTGATGCATGATTCCCTATCAATTCCATCATGTCCCAGTACCAGGCTATATTTATTTGACTGAATTTTTTCCAGGGATGTAAAACATCTATGTCAATATAGAGTAGGAAATTTAATAGGAACAGAAAGTATATATTAAGTAATTCCTTCTTTATTTTATCTCAGTAATTTGTGATTTCTATGTCATAAAATGCTACTCTGATTGGATTGAATTATGAACTAGAGGAATAGGAACTATCATATTAGCCAGGGGTGGGCAATTAATTTTACCATGGGGCCGCATGAGAAATTGGGAAGGTTTTAGAGGGCCGGACTAATATAATTAACTTAGTTTTACCGTCTTCCTTGTTTTATTTCTCCCAAATTACACCCCCCTCCTTCCCAATACAGATACACACAAACAAAGAACGTAAACCTCCAGGATTTCCTTCTTAGGCATAGAATTAGACTCTTCCACGCAGTCTTGCAGACTGCCAGAGGAGAAACTAGTGAAGATACTGCTCAAGCTGGAGGAGGTGTCCTGCCTTAAGAAGGTAACCCTGAAACAACTCCAGGAGCTCACAGGGCTGCTTAATTTCGCGTGCCAGGTGATTGCACCCGGTAGGGCGTTTTTACGCAGACTGTATTCTTCCATGCAGGGCTTGAGCTTGCCCCACCATCGTGTGCGGCTCAATGCAGGGGCCAGGGAAGACTTGCAAGTTTGGCAGACATTCCTGGCCCACTTTAACGGGGTTTCCTTTTGGCGGCAAGATTTGCTTCTCCTAGCAGACTTGCAATTGCACTCCGACGCCTCGGGTTCCCTTGGCTTTGGAGTGACACTGGGAGATAGGTGGTGCCACTCCTCATGGCCAGCTGATTGGGCAGCAGCCGGTATTTGTAGGGACCTTACCTTCTTAGAATTCTTCCCCCTAGTAGTAGCAATGGAACTCTTGGGAGAACAGCTCGCCAAACGGACGGTCCACTTCTGGTGTGACAACTTGGCAGTTGTCCACATGGTAAATTCTTTGTCGTCCAAAAACGAGCGGGTAATGCACCTTGTTCATTTTTTCATCAGTAGAGCTCTGGCTCTAAATGCACTATTCACAGCGCGCCATGGCCCTGGATTAGAGAATGGTGCAGCTGATGCTTTATCCTGTGGACCGCTGGCCAGGTTCTGGGCTTTGGCACCCAGGGTGCAGAGCACACCAGACAGGATGCCACGGTATTTATGGAGCCTGGCAGGGCTGCCGAACCCTGGAGGCAGGAGGCAGATTGAGCCATTGAGCTGTCGGTAGCCCCGAGCACCCAGGCTGCTTACCAAAGAGCAGGTAAGGAGTTGTGGGACTTTAGGTCCAGCAAGGGTTACAGGCAGATTTGGCCCATACCAATTGCTTCCTAATTACCCCATGTAACATGACTGGATAAGGAATTCTGGGAGTTGAAGTCCACTAGTCTTAAGGCTGTCAAGTTTGAAGACCCCTGCATTAGGGGTGCAAGGGTCTTCAAACTTGGCAAGTTTAAGACTTGTGCACCTCAACTCCCATTCCTGAGCTAGCATGACTGGAGGAGGAATTCTGGGAGTTGAAGTCCACAAGCCTTAAAGCTGTCAAGTTTGAAGCTTGTAAAAAGTGTATATGTTTGTCAAAAGTATTCATGGTTGTCAAAAGTATTCTGCTACACTGTTAATTTATTAAATAATATATTAGTACACCATTTGGTTCAGAATACTTTTTACCTTGTTTTCCTCCTCTAAAATCTAGGAGTGTCTTAAACCCTGGTGCCTCTTATACTCTGAAAAATATGGTATATAGAGGGACCAAAGGTGTTGTTTGCTTTTGTATTACCTAAGTTCAAGAATAGGGATTCCCCCCCCCCCCATGAATATCCTGTGGGTGGGTGGGAAGACAGACAGCAAATTGGGATAGAACATCTTCTGAAAAGATACAGTGCTGGGTTGTTGTTTTTAGGAGCTTGCAACTCAGTGACAATGCGCACAGCACAATGACATTCCACTACAAAATACCTTTTGCTAAAATAAGCAAGGTAGAACAGTTTTCATTAAGTCACCACAGTGATCGCTTGCTGAGAAATTTTGTATGAGAGGGAAAAAAGAAGAGATTGGAGGTATCCTTAGAAAGGGGGGGGGGAATGATTCTGAAGTGATAATGTAATTATTTTTTAAAAAACCACTGCAATATATACAATGTAAACTGACTCTTCTCAGCTTGTTGGTGATGGTTAATTCTGGTTTCTCAAAAACCAAACAGAACATTATATATAGCCAGGCACCTCATTGCTTTCATTTTCATCCCCATGGCAACCACAGGATATGACAAGACAATGTATGTGGTGATTGAGCCTTAATCCTAATTCATGGCTTGATAATAACCTTACATTTCTAAATCCCTAATCTACTTTATCCACACTGTGACAGCATTTGTAATTATCCTTTCATGTATAAAATAATCACATTCATTGCAAGTAACTGTCACAGATTAATTCTGTTCCAGACCTCTGAACTGGATTTGCTCTGGTCTTGAGTTCCATGAAGACAGCATCAAGAGAAACAATTAGAACTTTAAATAATTTGTCTCAAAACTTTAAGGCATATTTCTTAATGGAAAGCCAGCTTTATTTTCAGAGCTGATGATAACTATGGACCTTGGGATAAAGGACCAGGGATTTATCTTTAGGGAGGTCTGCTTTGGCTGGATCATCTCTCTGTCTCTTGCCCACAACTCCAGTGATTAATGCAACTGCAGCAGTAGTGAAATCTACTTACCTTTCCTACCAGCTTTGCCACCATTGCACATACTTTTTCACCCTCTGTGCATGTGCAGAACGCTTTGCACATGTACGTAGGGTTAAAAACAAGAAAATGGTGACGTCCAGGTAGGTGGGTGGAGCCTTCTGCTACCACCACTACCAGTTCTCTGTACCAACAGTGCAATGAAGGGCTACTAAAAATTTTACTACCACACTGTGGGCGTGGCTTATGCAGGATGCCCTGCATTTTCTTTCAACATCTTTGAGTGCAAATTGGGTGTTCTGGGGTGGAGCTCCATTTTCATTACCCTACTGTGTTACCCCCTGTCCGGGCAGCAGCCCACCCCTGCAATGGCGGCTGCTGCTACAAGTACACTTGGACTGGACTGAACCATTAGCACTTCACATCTGAATTGCAGGTTTGATTTGGTTATCCTGAGAATATCTGAAAAATAACATGTTGCGAATTATTCCAAATCTAAACTTCCAAAGTCTTCCAGTGCCTCATCTTCCAGCTGAAGTCTGCATACCCACTGGAGAATCACTTGAATTTTCTCTTTCAGAATATTTCAGAAGATGTATTGTTTTCTACTGCAAAATAATAAACAACTTTAGATTGTCTTCTACAGCATCCCATTCCAGCTGTTTACATACACATAGTGCAGTAAAAGTGGGAAAATATAGGCCAGCTATTGTTTCCCTACCACCACCGTCTCGGTTGACCAGCCTGTTCCCGCTGCAGTTGGGCTGCTCCTGCCGCTGCCCTGAGCCTCAGCAACTGCCCCCCCAACCTGCTGCCTTTTGTCCGGCACCACATAGAGGAGAGAGCCATGAGGAAAGAAGAATTGTTGCTTTCCTGTGGCAAAATGGGACTAAAAGGGGCGATGGTGGGGCTTTAAGAGAGCCTTGTTGGTGGGTGCTTTTTTGTCCTGTTCATTCGAGATGCTTGTTTCCCCAACCCCAACTCCATGGCTTCCTCCTCCAGGAAACTGGTCACAAATAGTGGGCAGGCTGGTCACAAACAGTGGATGGACCGGATGCGACCCGTGGGCCGCCCCGTGCCCAGGTCTGATATAAGCCTTTTCTAATTCATGGTCATCAACCTCAAAAAATGAGGGGTTGTTGATTGATTGGAAAGAAATTTAGGCCAGCTACATCATCATCACATGTCTGCTAGGACTATATGGTTAAGACTGGGCACTAGCTAGTACAGTGATGGTGAACCTATGACACGCGTGTCAGCACTGACACGCGTAGCCATTTTCGGTGACACGCGGCCGCCGAGAAAAGGGGAGCTTTAGGGAGTGGCCAAGATGCAAATCTCCCCACTTTCCAA
Source organism: Erythrolamprus reginae (assembly GCF_031021105.1). NCBI lineage: Eukaryota > Metazoa > Chordata > Lepidosauria > Squamata > Dipsadidae > Erythrolamprus > Erythrolamprus reginae. The sequence goes on along the minus strand of NC_091952.1, from coordinate 105,182,652 downwards.
TTTCCCACTGACTGCAAGCAGGTACAGCAGGGCCGCCAATAGGCCGGTACTACCAGGACTGGCGTCAGGGGCCCAGCCAAACTGAAAATTGGGGGGCCCCCGCCTGCCCCGGTTTTGGCCCGCCACCGTGTGCCGTCCCCCTGACGCCCACAGCAGTCATTGTGCCGCACCGTTCGCTGTAGCCTGCGCACGCCTGCGCCAGCGGATCCCAAAACGCCGCCCGCCCCGTGCACCCTTTTCCAAGGGCGCGCACGAACCAACCCCACCCTCCATTCCTCTAGCCCCCTTGCGCCCCTGGCTACTCGCCACTGCCCGCCCGCTTCGCCTCTCTTTCTCCCCCGCTGCAAGAGAGGCACGGCAGGCATTCTCACAGCGGGGGCCGTCAAAGGCAATTTTCAGTGTCGGGCACGCGGCCCGGCATGCGCTCTCCCCATCGTCCTGCCAGCCCGCCAGGAACATTCAAAGTAAGAAAAACCTTCATTCTTACTTTGAATGTTCTGGGCGGGCTGGCAGGGCGATGGGGAGAGAGCGCGCCAGGCTACGCGCCCGACACTGAAAATCGCCTTTGCTGGCCCCCGCTGTGAGAATGCCTGCCGCGCCTCTCTTGCAGCGGAGGAGAAAGAGAAACGAAGCGGGCGGGTGGGCAGGGAACAGCGGCGAGTAGCCAGGGGCGCGAGGGGGCTAGAGGCGCCCCCCGCGCCTCTAGCCCCCTCACGGCCCTGGCTACTCGCCGCTGAATCTGACCAGTTTGGGGGGTCGCGCCCCCCAAGAATGAATTGCAGCAGGAAAGCAGCGCATATGAAAAGCGCGCTGCTTTCCCGGAAAGCCGGCTTTCCTGGCCGGCACAGGGCTTTCCCGGGCAGCTGGCTTGAGCCTTGTGCCGGTCAGCAAAGCCGGCTGCCCGCCGGAGACATGGAGAGAAAGAAGGGAAAGCGAGGGAGGGAAAGAGGAGAGGAAAGAAGGAGGGAGGGAAAGAAGGGAGAGAAAAGTGAACGAGAGGGAGAGAGAAAGAGAGGAAGAGAGGAAGGAAGAGATAAATATAAAGGGAGAGAGGGAGAAAGAGAGGGAGAGGGAGGGGAAGAGGGGAAGGAAGGAAAAGAGAGAGAGAAAGAGAAAAAAGTGGAAGGAAGAGAGAAGGAAAGAAAGGAAGGGAGAGAGAGAAAAAGAGAGAGAGAAGATAGGAAGGAAGAGAGAGAGTGAGAGAGAGCAAGAAAGAAAGAGTGAGAGAGGAGAGAGGAAGGAAGAGAGTGAGAGAGAATGAGAGTGTTTTTTTTTTCCCAAGGTGACACACCACCCGAATTATGCTCGGTTTTTTGGCGAATTTTGACACACCAAGCTCAAAAGGTTGCCCATCACTGAGCTAGTATAATAAGCCTAACTGGGTCTTAGTCAGATTTGGAATCAATTTTTTTTGCAGTTGGATATGAAAGATCAAACCTGCAACCATTATGCTCAAGAAGAAAATTAAAGGCAAAAGTTTAAGAAAAAGAAGGAGGAGTTTCACATGGCAGAATTATTTCTAGTTTACTAATAATAAAAATAACAATTTCTCATCCCTCCCTCTCTTCCCCTCCTCCCTCCCTTCCTTTCTTTCTGGAAGAGGGAACCACAAACAGATGGGGAAGAAAGACTAAAAACAAGCTTTTATTTGTGTCTTTAAACTGATCTTGAATGACATCCCTCTTAATTGCTGTTTTCAGGAATAACAAATAGGAGATTAGTATGGAATTTGATTTGAAGGGGGGACTAATCATAATCATCTGATAATTGGATTTCTTTTCTGCAGCTGAATATTAATTCAAGAATTAAAAGTGTTAGTTTCCTTCCAAAGATTTTCAGAAAACCCAAATATGTATTCATCTCCCTGTTTTACTGTTCATATCACAACCCCAGAGATATGCTAACTTTGCTTCTCCAATTTTAATGCTAGCAATTATGACATTTTGTACTGTGAAATCTGCCTGTAAACCCTAATGTTTACATATATTATTTATCTCCTTGTTTTCAGTTTTCTTCATTTGTTACATATACTCTCGTTCAAACAAATAGCAGATCAAGTGCTTAAAGAATTAAATATTTCTGTCTTCCGGCTTTGTTCTGTTTCCTGTTATTTATAAGTAATTTTTTTTTGCCATTAAAATAATGCAACTTATCCAACAGAATTACAATTTGAGAGTGGGCTTTTTCATTTTTGGCTCATGGGGGAATTTGATATGCTTGGTGATTATTCTCTTTAATAAGGCTTATGGCATTAGTTGGGGTCCCAAAATGGTTTAAGCAATCAGGAAGTCCAGTTTTAAAACTATCTATTGACGTGAGATTTTTTTTTCTTCCATTCAATCATGTTTTATTCCTGGAGGCTGCGTGGACAAGTCCCTGTAGATTTCTTGGAAGTGGTTTGCCATTGCCTCCTACCTAGAGCTAAGAAAAAATGTTTGTTCAAGGTCACTAGCTGGCATCCTAGGGGCAGAATGAGAGCTCATGGTCTTCCAGTTTCTAGCCTTAACCACGAGATACCCAAACTTGGCAACTTGTGGATTTCAGCTACCAGAATTCTCCAATCAGCTGATGGATGGAGAATTCTAGGAGTTGAAGTCCACAAGTCTTAAAGTTGCCAAGTTTGAAGACTTCTCTCTTAACTACTACATTAAACTTGATTTTTCTAAATTCAGAATTGCACTGTTTTAAAGAAGATATATTTAATGTTTGAATTAATAATAAAAAATGACTTTGAAAACTGCGAGAGGAATTCAGGTGGAGATTCTTGGAAAAGTTGTAAACATTTCTTTCCAGGTTTCTTCCTCATCACCCTACTGGACTTGCCTAACATTTATGAGCTAATTTACCAATACATGTCCCTATATTTTAGTGGCTTGGATCTAACATTCTATTATTTTCCCAACCTCTCTACAGTTTCTCAAAGCCCAATGTCATAAACTATTCATTTTCCAGAAATTATTCCCTATTCAAAGCCAGAAATATATGTTTTAGAATATTTTCCATACAGATTTATATGAGCTGTACCTACAGTGGCAGCTGTTTTACAGTAAGCGATAATTCAAAACTTCATTCTCTGGCATTTTGGCAGAAGTTGCTGAAATATCTGCCCTGCTCAGAGACATTTGCTTGGGGCTTGGGTTGATGATGTTGGTAAATGATGAAAGCAACAATGTGCTTTCATAGGAATAGCAATAGTGTTTAGACCTATATACAACCCATACTGATTTACAGTTTTCTCTGGGTGGTTTACAATGTCAGTATATTTCTTCCAATAATGTGGGTCCTCATTTTACTGACCTTGAAAGATTGGAAGGCTGAATGAACCATGAGCTCCATCATGATCAAACTCCAGGCTGTGGGCAGAGTTCTCTTGCAATATTGTATTCTAACCACTGGGCCACCAGGGCTCAGTGCCATAGCATCTGTTCTCATATTAATATATTATGTCACATGCACAAACACACAGGGCAGAATTTGCACCTTTATATCATTTTGATGAAAACCATCAGTCCTACAGATACCTTTGGACTTATTCTTGGACATATCCACTGTGTTCTCCAAGTTGCAACTTTTGCTGCAGAAAAAAATAGGCATTTTACATAAATGGTTATCCTTTATTTGCTGCTTCATGTGTTCATTGTCTGGCCGAACTTAATAGCTCCGTGCTATTTGGACTGTGGTATTATCTGCAGTTTTTGAAAAAAAATTATATTTGTTTGTTTGTAAATGTTTCCTAGTGTGGAAGATAAGTATATCTTCGTCCAAAAGGTCAATTCTATTTGGGCCATCACAAAGTTTGGAAATGTGAGGATGTTCCAGTTCTAAAAAATTGGAGGATGCAAAGACATAAACATACAAAAATCAATCGGAAAAGATTTTTCATCTCTCCATAGTTGCAGTAAATATCATTTAGTTCTGTCTGTATGATAAATGATTGAGCATTCTGTAATTGGCTGCATTTTATATATTTTATGTCACATGTTGTTTTTTTGCTGAATTTGAAAATTAAGGGAGACTAGGATAGATCTATTTCAGCCTTATTTTGGCCTCATCAGCTAACCATACCCTCACTGGGACTTGAACCTGCAACCTTTGCCTTGTAAGGCAGAGAATTATCCTCTAGGCTACAGTATCCAACCCCTTCAGCTCTGTACAAGGGAAGGGTTACATTTTGTGTCAAATCACCCTGGTATATTGAAGGAACATCACAGCTCCTTTTTTGCCTCTCGGCCCAACTCAGACCCATTTCCAAGGCAGTTAATTTTATTGATAGCCGACAATTCTATCTGTACGTGTCACATGTTTTTTTTTTTTGCTGAATTTGAAAATTAAGGGAGACTAGGATAGATCTATTTCAGCCTTATTTTGGCCTCATCAGCTAACCATACCCACTGGGACTTGAACCTGCAACCTTTGCCTTGTAAGGCAGAGAATTATCCTCTAGGCTACAGTATCCAATCCCTTCAGCTCTGCACCAGGGAAGGGTTACATATTTTTGTGTCGAATCATCCTGGTGTATTGAAGGAACATCACAGCTCCTTATTTGCCTCTCGGCCCATAACCCTATATATAGGGTTATCATTAGAAAAAGTGCTAACACTAAAACAATATTTTTTTTCTACAGAAAATATTGGGGAATTTTTTTTTATTTTGGGTCTAGAAAAAAATGCAGGATTAAATAATTGTATGAAAGAAAGAAACAAATCCAGTAAGACCAATAGGGGCCTGCAATAGCAATAGTAATTGCACTTAGACTTATATACTACTTCACAGTGCTTTACAACCCTCTGTAAGCGGTTTTCAGAATCAGTATTACTGACAACAATCTGGGTCCTCATTTTACTGACCTTGGAAGGATGAAATGCTGAGTCAACCTTGAGCCTGATGAGATTTGAACTGCTAAATTGTTGGCAGCCAGCAGTCAGTAGAAGTAACCTGCAGTACTGTATTCTAACCACTGCACCACCATGGCATAGCATAATATAATTAATCAGTAATATTCATTTTATGATTACAGATGGAACCAGAAAATTCATCCTTAAGTGGTGAAGTCATTAAGTTGGACATTGAATAACAACACCTGATTTTATTATCTTTTTTTTGCTATGATTGTTAAGTGAAACATCACATTATCACTATTGACCATCCAAGTTGGCTTCCTTTTTGACTTATGTGTACGAAGACTGGCTGTCATTTTTTTCAATGCCATCATAACTTCAAAGGGTAAGTGAAGGATTACCTGTACCACATAATTCTCAATAATTGTGTAATAACAGTGCATTCTGTACTTTTGATGTCCCTCATAGTTGTTCATGAGATCAGTACTAAAACATTGCAAACTGGGATGAAAATTCCACTTCATCATTTGAGAATAAAAGAGCAAAGCTTGCTTTGTGATGTCAAATTTCCCCTTTGGGTGCTTGTCCAACCCCCCCTCCTATTTCTCCCTCCAAATGACCCCTTTGGGTGCTTGTCCTAGCCCCCCATTCCTATTTCTCCCTTCATACATCTTGATGGGAAAAGGGGAGGGGGGTGTTTGGACAACAGCCAAAGGGAACATATGGGGAAAGCAAGGCTAGCCGGGTGCTTGGAGGAGCAGCGAAAGGGGGAGGCTGGATTCCTTGCTTCCTCCATACATCCTCTTTTGCTGCCCCTCCAAGCACCCTGCTAGCCTTGCTTTATACACCCACCACCCCGGGGCTGCTGTGGAGAGCTTCTCAGACACGCCGGTTTTTTAGCAGAAGGGGTGGGTGAGTGGAGACCCCTCACAGAAAAGCCTGGCTCCAGTTCCCTTGCGATCATAAGAGCCTGAAAACCTAAAAGCTCTTGTTTTGGATGCTGCTCATGAGGGTTTGTAAATTGAAAATGGTTTGTGAGTAGAGGCAAAAAACCTTTGAACACCTGGTTCGTATCTCGAAAAGTTCATATGTTCATTAATAAAAGTACCGCTGTATTAGCATTGTCAAGATTATATTGTCCTTTTTCCAAAATGTTAAAACACTTTATATGATCTACAAATACAGATTATGAAGACATGATATCACCAATTTATTTCACTAGAACAAGGAATGGTGGCCTTTTACTTATATAACTGAACTGTTGTCATCCGTAGCTAATGTGGACAATGTCAAGTATTTTAAAACTTGTAGTCTAAAATAACTGAGTGTTGCAGGCAACTTTCCCATATATTGAATATTAATGGGAGACAATTATGGAGAGAGATAGAAGATTATTTTATTCCATTTACCATCTATTTAGTGTGATGGAAACCAATAATGAAAAGGAAGCAAAGGACCAATCTAATTCTGCAAAAAACGAATCCATGAGAAAAGTCTTTGATGCCATCAATTAACTTTGTTCCATCAAAATCAATACAAGTACAATTATATCTTAATTCACCAGGAAACCTTCCTGAATTTGTTGATCCTGTATAGTCCCAATTAAGTGGATATCAGATCACAGCCTAAAGCTGCATTTACCTCACTTTCATCTTCTGGCCATCCCTTTAGGATTATAATGCAATGAAATGGGACTCTCATGATAGAGAGCATTGTAAAACAGCTGGTCCATGTGCTTTTGTGGCATTTGTTTCTGCTTGGCTTCAGGGTGCAGATTGTGTTATATAAATACAGAGCAAGCAATCCTTGGCATGCAGACTTCCAGCTTCATAAATCATTTGTTTGAGCAGATGTTGTTATTCTTTTGCTGTCATTGTTTAGGGATATTTTGTTGATGGATTAGCACCTGGCAAATATTCTATGCCGCTTCTTTCAAATCTATTTCCAAAACCTGTTAGCTGATGAGCCAATCCTAAGGAAACAGATGTGGAGTGAAGAGGATGACTGTTGTGTTTAATACCTGTGATAACTTCACACTGGTTAGGTGTCTATAATAGCAGACTTTCCTCTGCTCTCCATCATCTGTCATTTTCAGGAACATCAAATTTGATCAAATCCTGAACTGATCAGAGTGACTTGAACAGATTCATGAGGTGGCTGAACTGAAACAGGATTCTGACAAAGTAGATTGAATATAATCCAAACTTCATTTGAACATTTGTAGCAGTACAGATAACATCTTTGAAAAAAACCCTTCTCTCATATTTGTCCTAAAGGCAGAAACTTGGTGAAAAAAGAAAGGAAAGTTACAATTTTGTTGCCAACACTACCAGCTGTAGATCATAGTCGCTCTGAATGTGAGTACCATATAATGTGAGGGATGAATGTGAGCATAGACTACATGGCAGACTTGTGGCAATGGCTAGTATTTTATTAGTCACCATGAAGATCAAGAGGGACTGGAAACTTGTGGAAATTCCAGGAAACTGTTGCATCAAATATGGGCCTGGAAAGTTCAGGAAATTCAATTATCTTATCTCTGCTACTATTTTTTCCACATCCATTCTTTGTTCCCTTGCATCTTTTGGATAAAAGGAGAGGTTATCATACCCAGGTGGCTGGCGGGTCTACTTTTTTCTGTAACAAGCATAGTCACTCATAGGAGTCCAAGGTTCTCCCGTCCCGTCTGTTTTTTTTCTGAGGTAGAAAAAATGATCTGATTGCAATGTTGGGTAGATACATAAACAAAGTATAATCAGATATAATTTTGTAATAGGGAGGAGAAGTTGGATGAGAGAGAAGGGAAGTCTTCACATCTGCTACCGCACGAATCCCAGCGACCGCTAAGGTCCCACAGAGTTGGCCTTCTCTGGGTCCCATCGACTAAACAATGTTGTTTGGCGGGCCCCAGGGGAAGAGCCTTCTCTGTGGTGGCCCCGACCCTCTGGAACCAACTCCCCCCAGAGATTAGAACTGCCCCCACCCTCCCTGTAAACTACTCAAGACTCACTTATACCGCCAGGCATGGGGGAGTTGAGACACCTTTCCCCCAGGCTTTTTTTAATGCTTTGTTTTATGTTTGGTATGAATGTGCTGGTTTTTGGTTTTTTAAATAATGATAGGGCTTTATATGTTTTTTAATATTAGACTTATTCCACTGCTATATTGTTTTTATTACTGTTGTGAGCTGCCCAGAGTCTTCGGAGAGGGGCGGCATACAAATCTAATAAATAAATAAATCTGCTGCAGGCCTTTTTAATGAAGAAGAAAGAAAAAAATAGGGCATGATTCACCACCAGTGATCTCATCTTCCCTGATTTGAAATTCTGAGTGGAATTCTGTCTCAGTCCTTTCCCTTCACTCTGTTTTGATTTCCTTTTGTTTCACAAACAGAGTAAAGTTTAAGAAAAAATAATTATTCAGTACAGCAAATATGCCCCGCTGAATGATGCATCTGAACTCTTCAAGCATTCACTTCTCTATTTACAGCAAGATAAAATAAAGTTCAGGAGCAGCTGTACCAATGATGTTGGTTATGTAATCTGGCACATATGTGTCATGTTTGGGAGAATGGGTAGGCTTTTTAATAAAAGTTGTTTCTCTTTTAGAAGCAATGCAGAGAGACTCCAAAATTATTCACATGGAAATTTGGAATGAAATATGACATTTGAATGCCTCACTCTTATGACTGCATAATAAACCAAATTACACCAAACACATTAGGGTCTGTGAAGTGAGACACAAGCATATAGGCATTCTGCTCCAATTGACTTTTTAAGTTGGACACCATACAATCCAAATGAAAGAATGAAAGAATGAAAGAATGAAAGAATGAAAGAATGAAAGAATGAAAGAATGAAAGAATGAAAGAATGAAAGAATGAGAGAATGAGAGAATGAGAGAATGAGAGAATGAGAGAATGAGAGAATGAGAGAATGAAAGAATGAAAGAATGAAAGAAAGAAAGAAAGAAAGAAAGAAAGAAAGAAAGAAAGAAAGAAAGAATAGTAAATGCCAATATTTGGCAAAAATCTAATTGCAAAGACTGGGATTAAACAGAACACAGAGGAAGGTTTATCTAATTTATGACTGGCAAATAATAATAACCATTAGCCTGAAGCAAATAATAATGTTTAGCCTAAATTAATCCACTGCAGGTAGCAACCCTCTTGCCTGAAAACTATGGGTCACAATTCACTACGTTCATGTAGTCTGAGTAGAAAGATACTTTTCAACTTTCCAGCCTAGAGCAGAAAAAGGCTAACTATCAGTAGCCTTTGCTACTGGTTCGGAACTGTGAAGGCACTAGCTTGCTTGCTTTGCTTGAGCGTGGTGCTTCTGCGCATGCACAGAACTTTCTGCACATGCACAGTTCATCTCTGAGGACATCTGGGCAGATGGGTGGAATCTACTGGTTTTCCCAAGCCAGGGTGAACCAGTAGCAACCCATCACTGGTAACTATCCTAAAGCCCCATCAGCCAGTTTCTGTGCCAAGAGAGAACAAAATCCTGTCTCTGCACTTCTAGTCCAGCACCTTAAAAAGATGTGCTGTCAACTGGGAAATATCAAGAAATGTATATTGAATATTTGAAACTAATACTAAAATATGTCATGATTGTATTAGATCATGTTGTGCAGGTCCTAGAGAAAGTCTGTTATATAGTTGGCAGAAAGTTGGCAGAAAGTTGTTCTATGTTATATAAAGCAAAATTGAATTTCTGTATATTCATTGCATTTGATGCAGGTAGATAATGTTCTAAAGTTGATATTTAATATTTGACTCTTTTCCTATGGCCAAACAATTGAATCCTACTAACCTAGTCAGAATTATTAATTGAGAATTCTGAGAAACAAGTTGAGTACACCTGTCCATTCCAGGGGAGAAAGAAAGAATGAAATACAGAGCTGCTCCTTGTTTGTCACATTGTTGAACATTGAGACTTTATAGCAAAGCGATAAAATCCTAACGGCAGAGTACTGAATTGTAATAATTAAATGTATTGTATGTTATTATCCTCCTAAATTGCTATCTATATTTGTTGTGGGTCTTCCAATATACCATGTTACATTGTCATACAGTACTATCTAGGCAATCCACTCCATTCTTCCAAGTTAGGTTTTCAAAGCAGTTGTCACCATCTGCTCTGAATGCCCTACCGCTCCCCTTTTTTGGCAATATCATACATTGTGCAGAGATTCTGTTCTCTGGTGAACAGGATATATAAATAAGTAGTCATTCTTAACACAGAACATGTTAAGCAGAAGCTCAGTTCTATAACAAATTAAAAATATCATATATTTTTAACCAACAAATCAACTCACTCCAAGGAGAAATGACCAGGATGAAATTTATTCTACTTCGGACACATTACGTAAGGAACTCATTATCTGGAGAGGCTGTGAGGCTGAGAAAGGTGAAAGGAAAGAGAAAACAATAGCCAGAAAAACGGTTGATGGACTCAGTTACAATGGTGATGACTGCAGCATTTTAGGAGCCCTGGTGGCACAGGGATTATAAAGCAGTGTTGCAGGCTAACTCTGTCCACAGTTTGGAGTTTCATCCTGATGGAACTCATAATTGATGCCAGCCTATATTATATATTATTTAACAAAATACCAGTGTAGCAGAATACTTCTTACAACCATGTATACTTTTTAAAACCATGTGCACCTTTTACAAACTTCAAACTTGGCAGCTTCAAGACTTGTGGACTTCAATTGTCAGAATTCCTCCACCAGTCATGCTAGTTCAGAAATTAGAGTTGAAGTCCACAAGCCTTAAACTTGTCAGGTTTGAATACCCTTGCACTCCTAACCTCTAACACAGGGGTCTTGCAGCTTTAAGACTTGTGGTCTTTAACTCCCAGAATTCCTCCACCAATTATTCTAGTTCAGAAATGGGAGTTGAAGTCCACAAGCCTTAAACCTGTCTGGTTTGAAGACCCTTGCACTCCTAACCTCTAACTTAGGAGTCTTCCATCTTGCAGCTTTAAGACTTGTGGACTTCAACTCCCAGAATCCCTCCACCAGTCATGCCAGACTCAGCCCTCCTCCTGATTCTCTCCCCACCCATACCCACCCATTCTGCTCTAGCTGGACTTAGAGCTGGCATCGCTCTGCAACTGCATGACAGTTCCAGCCTCTGAAGACATAGCTGCCACGAGTGGGAAGCTGGACCCAGCTGAGGAAGATTTGAAGAAGGCTATGCACCTGGGATCAGCTGGAGTATTAGTTCGACTAGCTTTCCACCAGGTTCTTTTCTTTTAAAGAGAAAGAGAGAGAAAAGGGGGTGGGTGAATAACCAGCTTCTCTAGAGAAAGAAATGTGTATCTCCCATCAATTGCAGTATAATTCTGTCTTTCTGTCTTTAGACTGCAATTGATGGGAGATGCACATTTCTTTCTCTAGAGAAGCTTGTTATTTGCCTGTTCCCTTTTTTCTCTCTTGCTCTATATTAAAAGAAAAGAATCAGGTGGAATGCTAGCCACCCTAATTTGAACTTGCACCCCAGCCGATCCCAGGTGCATAGCCTTTCTCAGATCTTCCTTACTTTGCAAGTAGAGCAATGGAAAAAACCCTGCAAAGACTTAGGGCTTGGAAAACATTCTTCTTTGCAGAGAGCAACAGTGAAAGAGCTTGCAAGTGGGTAAAAGCTGGGAACATTGTTAGCACCTGGTTAGGGCTCAAAGAAACTTACTAAGAGCAAGTTAGAGTAATGAAACAAATCCTGCAAAGACTTAGGGCTTGAAAACATTCTTCACAGAGAGTAACAATGGAAGAACTTGGATAATTAATAGCACCTGGTTAGGGCTGAAAAGAAATATCTGGAGCAAGTAAAGCAATGAAAAAAACCTACAAAGACAGAGTTTGGAATAAATTCTTGGCAGAGATTAACAATGAAAGAGATTGCAAGCCATTAAATGCTGGGAACATAATTAACATCTGGTTAGGGCTGGAAAGAAACATTTGGAGTTAACAGAGAATAGAAAAAAAAATCAAAGTTAGGGTTTGGAATGCATTCTTGGCAGAGATTAACAATGAAAGAGCTTGCAAGTGGTAAGAGCTGGGAACATTGTTAGCACCTGGTTAGGGCTAGAAAGAAACTTACTCAGAATAAGTTAGAGTAATGAAACAAACCCTGCAAAGACTTAGAGCTTGAAAACATTCTTCACAGAGAGAATCAATGAAAGAGCCTGCAAGGTAACAGCTGGGAAGATCGTTAGCAGCTAGTTAGGGCTGGTGGGGGGGAAGCTACATTTAGTATATAACATGCACCCTAATTATCACCCTAATTTAGGGAGGAAAAAGGTATGTCTTATATACTGAAAAATACGGTAAGTCCCAGTCACTGATATATATTTTATGTCTATCTATGTGGTCAGTAGGAGTCAAAAACAAATGCATGATACATAATCAACGAAATACATAAAAGAGAATTGGAAAGGTCTTTCTTTAATATGAATGGAATTGGAATTCCAGTCATTGTCTACGGAGAGCAAAAGTTTAGTTTTTTTCTCAGGGGATTTTTTTCCCCCTCATTCCAAAGTAAAAAGAAAAAGAAAAAGAAACATATTTATCATGGTAGATAAATGTGTTCACCAGGGACACAATTTTAAATATTATCACTGAATCATTTAAAAGAAAAATTATATCTAGAAGGATAAGTTGGTGAGTAATGAAGCAAATCATGCAAGCAATACACAATTATGATTCATGCCTAGAGCTTAGCAAAATAACTTTGGGGCAGAAAACATGATGCACAGCTAAGTTAACTGTGGATTTTGGTCATTCAATAAACTTTAATGATCACATTTGCATTGAACAACAATAACAAAATCTTGCTGAAACTAAAACAAGAGATGGGAGGGGTAGAATGCTGAAATCTGGGAACAAAAAAGAAACAGGATTTAGCAATCTTAATCATATTGCATTTGGTTCCTTTTATTTTACACAAGCATTAATTGAACAATAAATAATACATTCTTCTCTGTTTTGATAAAATAATTTATTTATTTTTATCAAAGAACACCTGGAAATGTAAAAATAAAACATTTGATACTTAACTGATCACATTTCTTCTATAAATACATATTTTAAAATGCTGTTTAATGCTTAAACGCTTATAGAAACTTTTTTTCAGAATGTACCTATCTGTGATAGGCAAGTACAGTTAAACTAAGACACTGTGCCATATTTAATGAGCTATAATTAAAACAAAGCTTGTACATAAAAATATTAGAAAAGAAAAAAAGTAAATTAAACTAACATTCTCTGATGAAACACCCATTTTATTAAACCTAATCCAACCATGGAATTATTTTTATGGTTCTCTTTCAAACTCCTTAAAATATTTTCCTCTAACCAAATCTTGTAATAATCTAACACTGCCATTTGTTGTGAATGATCCTTGTACATCTCAAGCCATGCCTGATTCTGAGGAATATGAGCCAGGCCCCTCAGACTATCCTGGGCCACGGAGGCTGTCAGAGGAAGCTGAGGCCGAGAGTGAGGCAGACAGTGATTTGGGAGAGACAGAGGAGGGTGATGTTATAATGGGAGACTGGTCTCTGTCAGATAGTCAGGAAGATTTATCAAGAGATGATTCTTGGATTAATCCACGCTATAGAAGGATGGCAAAAAGGTGATAGGAAACCCAGAGTAAAAGGTATTAATCCACAGTAGTAGCTCTTTGGTGTGTGATGTCATTTCCATGTAAAGAAGAGTGGCTGGGGAAAGGGAGTTGAGGTCTAACAGTGTTGTGACAAAGAAAGGCTGAGAACTTTTGGCATTCCTGAACAAAAAATGCTAAGATCCTGGGCTTTGTCTTTCTGAGATGTTCTGAAACTGCATCTGTGCATTTGTAAGAAGCTGGCGGTGACCCTTTGATTTAAGCTTTGATTTATTAGCCTTGTAATCTAGAAATTTGCAGAGGATTGGAATGTTGGCACCCTTCCCAGAGTCTAATTTGAAACTGAGATAGAACTGTGTTATGGTCTTGCTACTGGACTTTGCTTTGCAAAATATTCATATGTTATGCTTGTGTGAAACAATAAAGAGAGTTTTATTTCAAAGAAGTGGGTTTTTGAGCCTTGGAAAATTACTGGACACCAAGATCAGAACACCTTTGATAAACTTTTCAATTATAAAACTAATCTGAAGCCTAATTTACAAAACTACATTCAAGAACAAAGCATTAAAGAACAAAGCCGCCCCAAGTCTTCGGAGAGGGGCAGCATACAAATCTAATAAATTATTATCATTATTAATTAATTAATTTATTATTATTTTTTCCTTTCAACATCTTTCAGTGCAAATTTGGTGTTCTGTGGTAGAGCTCCATTTTTGTTACCCCATTGCATTCCCTCCATCCAGGCATTAGCCCACCCCTGGTTCGGACTTACCTGGCTGCCAGTTTGCTTCCTCATGAGCTGTGGACATGCATACCTGTGTAGTGCTAAAAACATAGTGTTAAAAAAACCAGAAGCAAAAAACAAGATGGTGACCCATATGGTGCCACCGAGAGAGCCATTTCAGACATGTGTGCAGTGGGCCATCACTGCTGGTGGGGGGGGAGAAGATTCCCACTATAAATTCTATAGAACAGGTCCGAATCTGCAGGAACCGGCCTCTGCAGTAATGACGCATGGAGTCACATGGTCATGTGATAAATCCTTTCCTCAAAGAAACTGTTACCAGTCCATGGATCTAACGAAGGATCCCCTCACTGAGGGCTTTGATCAACCAAGATATAAACAAAGTGGGTATTTTCATAGTTCTGACAGTACATTACTTCAGTTATCCACAAAATATTATCTCAATCCCCTCAAGTGGACTTGTTCTCAAGCCCCTCAAGTAGATAAATCCAATGGGGTTTTTTTGGTTTTTGTGTGTCTTTTTCCTGAGAAGGGAACAAATCTTAAACATCTTAAACATTTTATGGATAGCTTTTGGTAGATATAATAAATGCAGAGAAATATTAGCTTTTTCCTCTCTTTATCAGTATAATTTAGTTCTGAAAATGAGCTCTTATTTGTGTTCAGCCAAACTCTCTTCATCTTCCTTCAATCACATTGTAGTCTATTCTGGCATTTCATCTCCTCAGGAAATCAGTGCAAATCATTGCAGTCTGATTCAGGGCCCTAATATTGATAGACAATGGTACAGAGTCCAGAACTCCCAAGTATGTTTCTCATAGAGAAGCACAGATTTATCTTGACCTGAAGCTTGGCGTAATGTTTTGTCCATTTCAGAAAATATCACTTTACTAATGAACTTCCAGTGCTTTTACAACAGCTAATATTAGATTTAAACAATACTCATGGTGCTTTGCTAGAAATTGTGTTGCATGTTCATATTTCTGTCATGTTTTCCCCGAGACAATTTATTTATTTTATTTATTATTTATTTTATTTATTATTTAGATTTGTATGCCGCCCCTCTCCGCGGACTCGGGGCGGCAAGTTCCTCACTCTGTAATGGAATTTATTACAAGAATTCTACATATTCTTACTGAGTCTAGCAAAATGTTATAAAGAAGCTCTTCACAGACTGGAGGAAAAATGAGAACCACTTACACAAATTACAACTGAAGTAATATTTTGAAGGGCAAAGTTGCAAAAAGGGGGGGAAAGCATTATAAAAACAAATATTCATAGGTTTTATAAACTTTGGGTAAGATTCTTTTCATATCTCCTACTTCCTTTTGACTTGCTGTCCCTGCGTCCTTCAAAATAATCCTAAAATTTTGCTTACTGTTGGTATATTTTTGGCTTGAAAATTTGCATAAGAGGTCATTTGCTGAGATCAGCTATTTCTAATTCAATGTCAGTCCAGGTGATTGCTGAGAAAGCACTGGGACTGAGAGATTCTTCTTGACATGCTGAGATATTTTAATTGGCCAAGGTCACACACTACTCAACCTCCATTCTCCTTAGCCTCTGGAAATGTCTCTTTCAATCGTGAAGATGTGCACACTAGTTATCTCCCATTCTCTTGATTTTCATCATTAATTTGGCATGATAATTTAGAAACATAGAAACATAGAAGACTGACAGTAGAAAAAGACCTCATGGTCCATCTAGTCTGCCCTTATACTATTTCCTGAATTTTATCTTACAATG
This sequence comes from Erythrolamprus reginae, assembly GCF_031021105.1. NCBI lineage: Eukaryota > Metazoa > Chordata > Lepidosauria > Squamata > Dipsadidae > Erythrolamprus > Erythrolamprus reginae. The sequence goes on along the minus strand of NC_091952.1, from coordinate 105,166,694 downwards.
GATATATGTTTATCCCAGGCATGTTTAAATTCAGTTACTGTGGATTTACCAATCACGTCTGCTGGAAGTTTGTTCCAAGGACCTACTACTCTTTCAGTAAAATAATATTTTTTCATGTTGCCTTTGATCTTTCCCCCAACTAACTTCAGATTGTGTCCCCTTGTTTTTGTGTTCACTTTCCTATTAAAAACACTTCCCTCCTGAACCTTATTTAACCCTTTAACATATTTAAATGTTTCAATCATGTCCCCCCTTTTCCTTCTGTCCTCCAGACTATACAGATTGAGTTCATTAAGTCTTTCCTGATACGTTTTATGCTTAAGACCTTCCACCATTCTTGTAGCCCATCTTTGGACCCGTTCAATTTTGTCAATATCTTTTTGTAGGTGAGGTCTCCAGAACAGAACACAGTATTCCAAATGTGGTCTCACCAGCGCTCTATATTAGGGGATCACAATCTCCCTCTTCCTGCTTGTTATACCTCTAGCTATGCAGCCAAGCATCCTACTTGCTTTTCCTACTGCCCGATCACACTGCTCACCCATTTTGAGACTGTCATAAATCACTACCCCTAAATCCTTCTCTTCTGAAGTTTTTGCTAATACAGAACTGCCAATGCAATACTCAGATTGAGGATTCCTTTTCCCCAAGTGCATTTCTCATATTGTCTTAGTTTCAAAAATGTTTGGATCTAATATATACCTAAGTCAAGACAGGTGAAGAGGTTTTGTTATGTCTTTTTTATTCGCACAGCATATTTTTGAATAAGGCCACAACTAGAATTGACTTCCATTTAATGAGATATTAATTTAATTAGATACTTACAAGACTAAACTGCACAAAACTCTGAGCTCATTCCATATCATTTCTTTTTATTCATTTTCAATCTGTTACAGTTTTTGAGAATCACTTTTATTTTATGAAACTATTGATTTTTTAAAAAAGAAAAAAATATTTGCATTTTTAAGCTAATGGACAAAATAAATTTAAAATACAGCCCCAGATTAAATTAATGTCCAACAAGTGACCAACCAAATGTTCTTGTTTATTCATAAGAAGAATGTAAAAATGACTGAGGTGATTCTACTGGAATCAGGCTTTGATGCTAAGAAGTTGATTTCTTCTAACAGTAAAGACTCCATTTAAACAGTCTCATTTCATTCATGCTCAAGTTCTGATAACAACATGGTCATGTCAATATTGATTTCTTGGCAACAATATACAATTAGCTTTCCATCAAAGTTTTTTCCCCCTGCCTAATGTATATCACTATGACTTCCTGATGTTTTGCAAATGTCCTTAGCTTTTTCAGGAAAAGTAGTTAGATAATGTCATGTACTATGATAATAATTTAGGTACTATAGCTTAAAATTATTTTTTTTCATCTGTGAATTATAAGATATTGTAATGACATAGTCTATAAATTGATTGCTTATCAGATAAAGATATATTTCCTTTTGTCTGCCATGAAACATTATTTTACCTTTTTTCCCCTATGAACATTTGTTCCCTATAACAAAAATATATTTTTCATGAACTCCAATTTCTACCTCTGAAATAATATGGTAATTGGAACATTTCTTCCATTTGAGTGTTTTTATTCATTTTTCAATGTACTTGTCAACTTTTCATCCAGTTTTCATGGAAAACTGACATTGTCTTCCCTTCAAGGGTCTACTTCTGAAATAACCTCAGGAGAAATGCTACTTGTGAAATCAAACTCTTTATGGCTCTCTTGTCCCTCTGGCAAATTCTCTTCCAGAATACTACATTCATTTTCACTAAACTGGTCTCAAATAATCCTCTGCACTTGCCTCATGAATCTTTTGGTTTTACTGAAGTTCTTTTGTAGGTAAGCATGTATTAAACCAAACTATCCCCAGAAGAAGATAAATAGTGCACAGTAATATAACTACATTAATTTCTGCATGAGACTAGACCCAATTATTCAGGGTATTGATTCATATGAGAGTTGATGCAGATACCCCAAAACTGTGATGGATTTTCCATCCCTACAGGTAGCCATGCTGAAGTGGATTGGGACAATTAACCATGGCCAACTCACCACAGCCAATTCACTACAGGACAACTTGCCATGGGACAATTCAACAATTCAATTTAAGTATTTTAAACAATTTTGTCATTTTTAGAAATAATTTTGTCATTTTGACAAAAACATTTTTTGTCATTCACATTTCATTTTGTCCCCCCTTTTGAATCCTTTCTTTAATGATTCTATACCACAACTTCTTTGCTATTAAGGTAACTCTTGTACCACAAAAATTGTTCTGCAATGAGTTGACCATTGCAAGTTGTCCCATGGTGAATTGGCTTCAGCAAGTTGGCCATGGCAAGTTGGCTGGATGAGTTGACCATGGCAAGTTGGCTGGATGAGTTGATCATGGCAAGTTGGCTGTGATGAGTTGTCCTAGACCCATACTGAAGGCCAGCTGCCTTCAAGAAATCAGTTGTCCGAGCAATAATTATGAATGGAGCTTAAGAAGAGCACTCACATAATGAGTATGGCAGAGGGGTTTTTTTTTTTTTGAAAGTATGTTGTATATGTGTATATTGTACTGATTGGCTAAACAGGATTCAAAAGTTGAAGTATGAGCATATAAGAATGTTTTTAAAAACCTTGGCAAATAATTTGAGTTGGTGGCATGTGTCACCTGGGAATCAAGTTTTGGCATCTGTTTCAGAATGCTGTATATCCTTAGTAATTAAAATTGGTGGGAGAAATTGAGGTTCAACTGTTTGATCCTTCATAAGATTAGAACTTACTTCCATGAGAGTTATGGGGAGGAGTGTAATGGCAAATGACATGTGTCATTACACAAATGATATATTTGTAGTAGCTGGACTTGATGTAATTTATATAATATGTCCTTTGTACAATACCTTTATAACTTCACAACTGTAATTGGCAAAAAAAACGGCAAAAAGAATCCAAACCGCACATACGAACTTAATAAACAATCTCTCACCGCCAACCCACACTCAGTAAAAGACCTTGGAATACTAATATCGAATGACCTAAGTGCTAAAGCCCACTGCAACAATATCGCCAAAAAAGCTTCTAGAGTTGTTAACCTGATCCTACGCAGCTTCTGCTCAGGCAATCTCACACTACTCACAAGAGCCTACAGAACTTTTGCCAGACCCATCCTAGACTACTGCTCATCTGTCTGGAACCCATACCACATCTCAGACATCAACCACCCTTGAAAATGTCCAAAGATATTTCACCAGAAGAGCCCTTCACTCCTCCACTCGAAACAGAATATCCTACGAAAATAAACTAACAATCCTGGGCCTAGAAAGCCTAGAAGTACGGCACCTAAAACACGATTTGAGTATTGCCCACAAGATCATATGCTGCAACATCCTACCGGTCAATGACTACTTCAGCTTCAACCGCAACAACACAAGAGCACGCAACAGATTCAAACTTAATATGAACCGCTCCAACCTTGACTGTAAAAAATATGATTTCATCAATCGAGTTATCGAAGCATGGAACTCATTACTGGACTCAATTGTGTCAACCCCTAACCCCCAACATTTCTCCCTTAGACTCTCCACGATTGACCTCTCCAGGTTCCTAAGAGGCCAGTAAGGGGCGTACATAAGTGCACTGGTGTGCCTTTCGTCCCCTGTCCAATTGTCTTTCCTTTCTCTCACTTATCATATATATTCTCTTTCTTTCATATATCTTCTCCTCTAAGTTCACTTTTACCCTTATATATATTACTACATGTCTATTTTTCTTCCTATGTATTTGTGTATCGGATAAATAAATAAATAAATAAATAAATAAATAAATAAATAAATAAATAAATAAATAAATAAATAAATAAATAAATAAATAAATAAATAAATAAATAAATAAATAAATAAATAAATAAATAAATAAATAAATAAATAAATACATACATACATAAATAAATACATACATACATACATAAATAAATAAATAAATAAATAAATAAATAAATAAATAATTTTGAGCACATGAAGGCTAGCAACAGATGCCAATGTCTAACACTTTTTGAGTTACCTTTATTTAACTTTACAAGTGTAGTTATCCAATGATTAAAAAGGGGAAAAGAGAAACCTTCCTTCATAAACTGTTCTTGCCCAGTGTATTGATTTCCTTGACTGGTTTTTGTGTCTGATAACAAACAACTCCAAGGAAATCTCTGCATATTAATAAGAATTAGCAGTAACTAATGAGAAAATAAATATCGAAGTAATCACAAACAGTTCAATGAAGGTGTCCACACAATGTGCATCCACCAGAAAAAGAGGTCAAAGCATTTTAGCGATAATAAGAAACATTACTGAAATTAGATGTGTAAATATCATAAAGTCCTTATTTAAATTAATGGTGTGACTGCACCAGAGATATTGTATGCAGTTCTGGTTGCTACATCTCAAAAGGGATATAGTTTCTGTGTGCTTTCAAATATCAAGCAATGATAAAAAGGGCTGATAAATAATACACAAGTACTTGCTTCTCAGTTCATTCTGGCAAATCAAGCTGTAAATGGGAAGATAGTTAATGTGCTCTTATCACACTAATTTCTTCAAATTAAAAAAGAAAAAAATAAATGAATAAGTTATTCCTCAGAATATTAATTTATATTTATCTTGAATATAAAAGGTATCCCTTACTCCTTACTTATTGCAAGTGCAATAAGAAAACCCCAGGGATTTGATTATCAGGAGATAATCTGTCTGAAAATTAAAAGGATTTGATTCTATTATATGCTTAAGAAAGCTTTTGGGGCTTGATTATATCTTGCTAAGTTTACCCCCATTGGGTCTAATTGCTTTTCTCTGGAAACAAGACTACATTAATTGAATTAGAGCTTGATCTATCTACCATTGGCTCTTATAAACATACACTTTCTCTTTCCACTTAATTAATATAATCTTGGCAGTATTCCTGAATTCAGTGAATTCATTGAATGAGCCAAAGTTTTTTTATTTCTATTTTCCAGTTGACTAATAATATATCAGAAGAGAGAACTCATCGGTGTAGAAAAGAGAACAATTGGTCTCAGAAGCCAAAAACAGATCTTCACCAGTTCTAACTCTCCACCCTTTGGATCATTTTTGCAACAATAATGACATCTCCCTTGCTGCTTAATGGGTTCTTCAAGAAAGAATTGGAATCCAATGATGCACATCACACATGACAGTATTTCCTCCCTAAACCAGTTCTCTTAGATTGTCACCAGAGGTTTTAGGGAATGAAATATTAGTCTTGAAAGGATATAATGCCTTGTTGGAGGTCACTTTCTCCTATCCTTTCAGCAGAAAAGGGAAAATGTCCATCACTGCTCAAATAATATTTGTAGGAGGAGAAAAATTTGCCCCCAAGGGTATACATATCTTTAGCTCAATTCTCTTGTTCTTTTATATTTCCATATGATCACTCAAATATTTCCATCAGTGCTCGAAACACAGAGTTCCAGAGGTTTGAGAACACATTGTTGCTATAAATATGTTCCTTTGGTATCATTATTTTTTTATTATTATCTGAAAACTATATTTCTCTATTTTTGCACAGTTGTCTTGGGTAATGTTCTAAAATGTTTGTGGAGACGTATGATAAAAACCAACACAATACATTATTTTACAATCAGCAGAAACAAGAATTGCAAAGAAAAGAGGGCTCTGGAAGCCACAAACATAAGCCACAGGCAATCCATAGGTTATCCTTTATTCAAACAGATTTTTACATTTACATGGGAAGAAGTTTCTAACCCAGAGGGAAGAATGGATTGTCTATAAATTGCCCAATACCAGTGAGTTTGTTTGTAATGAAAAATTACTTATCTAACTAAACATTAACTATTCAAACTACTGAGATGTCATTGGAGGTAAGCCGATTCGTTGACATGATAAAAGACTGATGTGCATAACATTGGCAGGTATACTGCGCAGAGTGCAAAATCCTACTGTGCTTATGCAGTAAAGTGGTTTGATGCCAACTGTCAGCCAATCATCTGTCACTATGGAGGTCTTGAGGATGGATAAACAAATTAGTTATAACTACCTGAATTATAACATTTTCCATTCATATTCATAACCTAACCTTCTAAATAATGTGTACTGTATGTTAATAAAGCTGCATACCCAGATGGAGACTATCATTATAAGGATATCACACACACTTGGACATATGTCCAAACATCTGTTTTGTGAGAAGTTAATGAACTCCTCCTAAATTTGTTTTCTAATAATTTTCCCATTCTATCCACATAAATGCCTTTGAGCTCTTCCTTGCATTCACTCAGGAACTTATTTTTCATACTGCACTTGTTTCCTGAATTATATTTAACTATTCCTAAATGTAGGCAGGGTAATATAAAAACAGAGTTTAGTTTAAAACCCTGCTGTTCTGTTCGGGTCGTATGTGACCCGAAACCAAGTTTGAGTCCCCTGTATAAAACATTTTCCCTGCATATCTGAAACTTGAAATTTCATGACTTTTCATCATTTCAGGAGTTCTCTCTATGAGATTTTTTTTTTTTTTGGGGGGGGGGGGGGGGGGCTTAGTTTTTGCTGGGCAAAAAAAGTCACAAATCTTCTGTTCCCGGGTCACCCTGACCCGGACTGAAAACTCTTCATTTGCAGTGCTTATGGTTGGTATTTTTGAAAGCTTTTTTCACTTGGAAAGTAGTCTGAACATTTCTGCACACAATGATATGGAAATTGAAATGAAAAAAGTAATTCTTATTGGTTTATTTTGCTGATATAATGCATGCCCCCCCCCGTTTTTGTGAAAGTTTTTTCAATTTATGGATAGTTTTGCTTGCAAAATGCATTCTATTTTACTGAAGTTGGTGTGGGATTGGTAGCATGAACATTTCTAAATATAAGAAAAATATAAAGGAACTGAAAAAAATGATTCTTACTGGTTTTTTAACATCAGAAATAAGCCCCCCCCCCCCTCGGCTGCTTGCAACCATTTTCACTTATTATTTTTTATGCTCCAAATCCGAAATATTTTTTAAAATCTTAGGCATTCATTTACTCAATTTAACAATGCTGATCATCAAAAAAATATTTGTGGGGGTGGGGGAAAACATTTTTTTCTGGGCAAAAAAAAAGTCACGTTTAGTCTGTTCGGGTCATATAGACCCGGACCAAAATTATTTTTTTTAGGTACTTGAATTTGGTCTTTTTGAAAACTTTTTCAACTGGAAAACTAGTTTTAACATTTATGAACATAATGATATGAAATTTGAACTGGAAAAATTGAGACTTATATTTCTATTTTGATCAAAAAGCCCCTCCCCCCATCCTTTCTGAATTTCGTGTCAATTTATATTTTTTAAGGCTACAAATCCCTAAGGAATTTTCCCCCAAAAGGTTTGATATACTAAATTGAACAATCCTGAATATAAGAAAAATATAAATGAACTGAAAAAAATGGTTCTTATTGGTTTATTTTTGCCACAAAAGGGCCACTTTTTATACATATTTGGCTAGAAATATTTGGAATATCCTTTTGAAAATCAACCACATTGTAGCCAGAGAACTAATTTTATGAAATAAATCCATTTTACTAAAAAAAAGTATGTAAGTTTGAAATTAACAGCATAATTTTTATATAAATTGAAATAACTTTATGTGCAAAATAAACCAATATGCATCAATTTTTCCAGTTCAATTTTCATATCATTATGTTCAGAAATGTTCAAGCTACAAATCCCACACCAACTTTAGCAAAATAGAACACATTCTGCTAGCAAAACTATGCATAAAGTGAAGACTATTTCACAGAAATGGGGGGGCATGCATTATATCAGCAAAATAAACCAATAAGATTTACTTTTCTCATTTCAATTTTCATATCATTGTGTGCAGAAATGTTCAAGCTACCAATCCCACACCAACTTTAGTAAAATAGAATGGATTTTGCAAGCAAAACTATCCATAAATTGAAAAAACTTTCACAAAAATGGGGGGGCACACTTATGTGCAAAATAAACCAATAAGGATTAATTCTTTCAGTTCAATTTTCATTCCATTGTGTGCAGAAATGTTCAAACTTGTTTCCAGGTGAAAAAAGCTTTCAAAAAGACCAAATGTAAGTACCTAAAATGATCAATTTGCAGTCCAGGTCAAATAGACCCGGGAACATAAGATTAGGGAGTTTTTTCGAACAGAACAGCAGGGTTAAGTATAAATTAATACTTGGCTATTTCACAGTGCTTTAGAGAGGGCTCTCTCTAAGCAATTTACAGAGTCAGAATATTGCCCCCAACAATCGGAGTCCCCATTTTACTGACATCAGAAGGCTGAGTTAACTTTGAGCTGGTGTGAATTGACTGTGGGATGTCTGGGAGCCAGCAGTCAGCAGAAGTAGACTGTAGTACTGCACTAAGTGACCATGTAATAATATGTATTACAGTCTTATTATTTTTTTCTATTGCATTTTTTCAATTAAATTAAGTACTTGTCATATGTTTCTGATAACATGTATAAATTATATATTTTTTTCTATTTTTGAAGGAACAAAAGCATTTTTTTAAAGAGGCTTTCACCAATCAGCTTTCCCTTGAGGAGAGAAGATCAAATTTAAGATGCTGCAAATTATGAACTAGGTTTACCAGAATGTTAAAATGTAGTTCCTAATAACATTTGGCAAAAATTGTTAAAACTCTATTTTCTTTCAGAGAGATTATTAAGCTTGCAATGTTGGGCAGGTTGTTCCCAGGTAAATTGGGAAAAAGTACTTTTAGCTATACAAGATTCTGCCACTGTATACTTAGTACCTTTTGTCTGGACCACCTTTAGCTAAATAAATCACAGCATGTACAATACAGTATGGATGATAGATTACTATTATGAATGACTTTAATCATGCAGACCTATATACCTAGATAGGATTTTATATTCTGTTTTTATTTACTCTGGAATTAAATGAAAATTATTTTAATACAATTATTCTCCGCTGAATCTGAGTGGTGTGGTGGCATAGATGTGGAGCTCTCATTTCACCCTCAGGAAACTGTCAGTTTAATCCTAGGCAGGGGCAGATATTTCTGTCTCTAGGCACAATGAGTAATTGTCTGCTGCAAACTCCACATAGGCATCAGGAAGGGCATCTGGCCAGTAAATGCTTAGCTCCAACCAATTACCCTGACCCCCCTCCTTAAGCAAAGTATTGCACAGTCATTAAAAGAAAAACAAAGTCTTCTGAGTCTATCACAGTTTGCTTTCATCAACATAGCATAATACCTAAATTTAATTTGAAAAGGAGAATATGAAATATAGTACATTTCATATTTAAAAATTCTAGCTTGTTTAATTCCTTTTTCTTAGACCTTCAAAGTCTACAAATTTAAGATGTTTCCATAATGTTAATTTGGAAATATTACACTTTCCATATATAAAACCAATCTGCAAGCCCATTTCTTATAGGAAAATGGGAAAAGAAATGTCATTTTCATATATTGTGAATGCTCTTTCAAAGGACTATTTCTGAAATAGTCCTTTGAAAGAGCAACGTTTTGGAAAATACATGGACATTTTAATATTAATATTTTGCCTGATGTCTATGCATAGGTGAAATTATAGTTGACAAATTTCCATCACAAACAGGTTTCATACGAGAGCTATATATTAATTTGTTGATAGGTAAAGGAGTTTCTGTGGATTTTGCTCCATTGCCAATTACAAGGGGCAGTGCTCACTTCTGTTTTAAAGACCATTGACCTAGTTGTCTGAAGATGTTTCTATAGTCATGTGGCCACATGACATCCCAGAGCGCTGTTATCTTCCCACCAAAGTGGTACATATTCATCTACTGACATTTGCATGCTTTCTAACTGTTAGATTGGCATTGGCTAGGGCAAGGACATGAGCTCATCCCATTGCATAATGCTTAGTCTTGAACCCGAACTATCAACTTTCCAACCAATAAGTCCAGAATCTTAACTAATGAGACATCATGCTTCAGATTTGCTAATGTGAATTTCTTGTTACAGAATTTAAAGAAAATTAAGAAGCACAAGTAAGTGTGCTCTTATTCCATAAAAGTTTTTAAAAACTACATTATTAGCTTAAACCAAACAAGGAATCAAATTAACCAATTAAGGACTAAAGCTATGCTTGATTTAAGTTAAAGCGCCCTGGTGGAGCAGTGGTTAAAATGCAGTACTGCAGGCTACGTCTGCTGTCTTCCAGATGCCAGCAGTTCAGCAGTTCAGTTCTCACTGGCTCAAGATTGACTCAGCCTTCCATCCTCCTGAAGTTGGTAACATGAGGCCTCAGATGAGGCCTCAGATTTTTTGCCTAAATTTCATTGTTCCCTTTCTATATTGGCAGTTATGACAGAGAGGCAGCATAAACTTTCAATCAGTACTGTTTTTCAAACTTGGCAACTTTAAGACTTGTGGAGTTCAACTTCATGATGTCAGAGGAATTCTGGGAGTTGAAGTCCAGACATCTTAAGATTGTCAAACTTTAAACTCTCTTATTTAGCACAAAGAATTGCATGCTACTCAGGTTCCATTGTGGTTGATTACTTTACAATAAAGGTAAAGCAAATAACATTAAAAAAAATAAATGGCAGTAATGAATGTTTATTGAAAAAGCATTGAAATTGAAAAAAAAAATTACCCTAGGATCTCATCTAGAGAAAAGAAGCTAGTCTTGAGAAAAGAAGGACAGGGCTGACATGATAGGCGTATTTCAGTATTTCAGGAGCACCACAAAGAAGAGGAGTTCAACTTATTTTCCAAAATGACTTCCATCAGATGTCAAGAAACAATGGATGAAAACTAATCAAGAAAAGAAGCAACCTGAAAGTAAGAAGAAAGTTCCTAACAGTGAGGACAATTAACCATTCAAACAGTTTGCCTTCAGACATTGTGAATCCAGAAGTTTTGAATCCTCACTGGAGATCTTTAAGATGAGACTGGATAGACACTTGTTTCAAGTTGTATAGGGCAGGGATGAAATGCTCCTGGTTCACTCATGCCTGTCGATCGTCAGAGAACCATTTGCAAAGGGAGCACAAGTTTCCACCCAGTTGCCTGGACGCTGCCATTTGGGTTATTTTACCCTCTGCACATGCACAGAACACTTTGTACATGCACAGAGGGTAAAAGAATGCAAATGGCAGTGTCTGGGCAGGTGAGTGGAGCCTTATGCTTCCTTTGCAAATGGCTCTCCAATGACCAACAGGCATGAGTGAACTGGGAGCATGTCACCCCGGTATAGGGTTTCTGGTTTGACCAGGGGATGGGACTGGAAGACTCCCAAGGTCCAAGGTCTTTTTTGCTTGAATGATTGATCTCTTGCATGGCAACTGAAGCCATTATTCTATGCATTTAAGGGCTTCCTGCTTTACCTGTCTATTGAACTTTTGTTTGTTTCTTTAAATAAAAGGAAAACTGGAATACCGCAAAAATAAAATAAAAAGCTTTTTTCTGATGCCTCTGGACCTCATAAGCAAGAAAGTTGGCAGATAGCAGTGGAGTAAATTGGTGCTTTGTTGCTGGTTATATTTCTCTTTCCAGCCATTGTGTGAGTAAGTAACTGTCCCCTGCAGCCATTTTGCAAAAGTAACTACAATTCTAAATTTGCCCATCAGCAATTTCAGGGTTGCACACTTTTCTATTTTTAATAGCAATTAATCCTAATGACATTTTTAAAAATACATAAATTTGGTTGAAATAGTTCAGAATGAAGGAATTTATTTCAATTTTTAATTGTAATTCATTGTAACTGGAACTATTCCTTTTTTTTCCTATCGAATTAAGCAACTTCATATCTTTAAGAGGATTTTCAGTAGTGTTGCTCAAAACACTCATGATGTGCATCCATATTAGGAAGAAGGAGAAGAAGGAGTTATTACAACAATCAGAAAAAAATAACATAGAAACAGTGTGAAAAGATTTAAAGTTTTTATATAAAGCTCCATTTCTTATATTCTTTTCTCCAGTTTAGATTCACATGCCTGGTCAGATGTGAATATTGTAAAGTATCAAAGTTTGAGAATATTTAGTTCAGCCTGGCAAAACTGGCAGGGGAACAAAGTTCAAATTAAACATTTTAACTAAAATATCTGCATTTTGGAAAAGATGTGTAAAGCTCCTGGTTTGATTTCAAAATGTTAAGAAGCTGGCAAGGGATTTTGTAATTCTGCTTCACTCTTAAAGCAGTTCCAGGAATTAAAAGTAGCAGGATCTTAAAAACTTATGCATTTATTAGAATATAATGTTTTGTGAGCTAAATCTACTTAATCAGATGTATCTCATGAAGCAGGAGTAACACATATATCAGAACTATGTACAGTGATCCCCCGTTTATTGCGTCCCCAACCATTGTGAACAGGGTACTTCGCTATTTTTCAACCCGGAAGTCAAAATACCATCTACGCATGCGTGCCCGTTTTTTCTATGGGCACGCATGCGTAGATGGCAACCGGCTTCCCTGGGTCTTCCCCCTCTTGCTGGCGTCAGTGAGGAGTTTCCCCACCGCCCACGCAAACTCCTCGCTGCCGCCCGCCCTTCGCCCGCCCACGCGGTTCATTCTCGCCGCTTTCGAGCTGAGTCCTGAAGCGAATTCACTCCAGGACTCAGCTCGAAAGCGCGGAGAGCCAGCATGGACAAGCCGTTCGCTAGCGCTGGCTATCGGCGCTTTTGAGCTGAGTCCGGAAGAGAATTCGCTCCCGGACTCAGCTCGAAAGCGCCGATAGCCAGCGCGGAGGAGCCGTTCGCTAGCGCTGGCTATCGGCGCTTTTGAGCTGAGTCCGGAAGAGAATTCGTTCCCGGACTCAGCTCGAAAGCGCCGAGAGCCAGCGCGGAGGAGCCGAAGATTGGGGGCGGCGCGGCTATTTTAAAATGTCACCGCCGGCATGGGGGGATTGCCAGCACCCCCCGGACCCCCAAACCGGGTTTGGGGGGCTGCTAGGAAGCCCCCCATGCTGGCGGCAAACAGCCGCGCCGCCCCCAATCTTCGGTTCCTCGCTAGCGCTGTGGGAGTAAAAACACCATCTGCACATGCGCAGATGGTGTTTTTACTTCCGCAGCGCTACTTCGCGAAAACCCGCTCGTTGCGGGGGGTCCTGGAACGGAACCCTCGCAACGAGCGGGGGATCACTGTATATATGTGTTACTTCTTAAGGCTCGAACAGACCTTGATGATTCCACTGCAACAAGTTCAAACCCTGAAAATCCTTATACATAATACAAAATGATTAATAAAGACAATGTTTCTCATAAGCTAAAGATAATTACACTAAATACAGTGGTACCTTGGTTCTTGAATGCCTTGGTTTTTGTACATTTCGGATACCGAACAAAATTTTCTGCAAAAATTTGCTTCGGTATCCGAACAAAAATTCGGATACTGAACAGAAAATTTTGTTTACTATCCAAAATGTGCAACCAGGGCAGCTTTGCAAAGCAGCTGCCACAAGATCTGAGGGGACGGGTGAGAGGGAATGGGAGTCGGGATCTGACATGCCCCTCCTGGCCGCCCTCTTAACAGCCTCCCAGTCTCTACCGTCTAACTGCTCCAAGCTGCAGGAAGGGTAGGGCTGGCTGCAATACCGGCAGCTTCGGGGGGCTCCTTTCCTCAGCGGTTCAATTTGTTACCTCTAGGCAGCTGCACCAACTTTTTCTTTCCCAGTGGCGGCGGCTCCGGTGGCTTCCTTTCATCATGTGACGTTCCCGATGCTGCTGCTACTCCTCAAAGGGAAGCCGCCACCATCGCTGCCACTGGGAAAGAAAAAGTTGTTGCAGATGCCTGGAGGTAACAAACCAAACAGCTGAGGAAAGGAGCCCCCCGAAGCTGCCGGTATTGCAGCCAGCCTTACCCTTCCTGCAGCTTTGACCAGTTAGATGGTACAGACTGGGAGGTTGTTAAGAGGGCGGCCAGGAGGGGCGTGTCAGATCCCGACTCCCATTCCCTCTCACCACGTCCCCTCAGATCTTTATCCCATAGGAAAAAGAGGAAATAGATTTAATTTGTTCCCAGCAAGTCAATGGGCTAGAAACCAATTAAATCCATTTCCATTATTTCCTATGGGATAAATTAATTCAGTTCTCAACCAAATCGGTTCTCGACCACACTTCCGGAACGAATTGTGGTTGAGAACCGAAGTACCACTGTATATTAGAGGTATTCACACATTCAATGAGTCCCAAGCGTTGGCCTCTGGAGAACAGAATGTGTTTAAAAGGATTTCCACCCCATTTAAATCTAGTTTGTTGGGGTTGGACCAAATCAACAAGATTCATCTCCATAATTATTAGCTCCCATTAGGAAAACATCAGCCAGCCATGCATTTACTCAAGCCTCAAGAATAAAATCTAAATAACTTGTTTGTGGAGTGATTTACAAATAAACAAGAACTTATTAAGGGAATGGTCTGTAAAAGAGCAAACAAGAAAAAAAGTCTCCCTGTTAATAATACACGAAATACAGTTGTGTGTGACTTGATGTGCACCTCAATTTCATTTTCCCAGGTGATCTTTGCAAGACAGATGGCCTGTGATTATAGGAACCATGGGCAGATTGTATAATCATCTTTTAAAGCCATTTAAGCAAGCAACCAACAATTAATGGAATAAAGCTTTATCAGAATGTATATGAAAGATCGTCTTGATATGACAGCTAAATTAAATCCTCATATACTTTGACTTTATGCTGTCTAACCAGGTAGAGCCAATGAAAGAACCAGCACATTTTGTACTGTGTATCATGCAAAACATGCTTCTTTCTGTCAAGTCTTCCTGCTTGGCTCTGATGAGGTGTTTGTCGGAAAAACTGCTTTTCCAGAACTGTAGTTCAAGTGAGTTTTGTAAGGGTCTTGCTCTCTCATCACAGGCTCTGTCTATCCAGCCAGGAAACCACAGAGTGAATGCAGCTACGATTGTTTTCAAAGATATTTGCCGCCTCCTCCTACTTTTCCTCTCCTCAATCAGAGACATAAAAGCAAAAATGAAAGGAAGAAAATGCCTTCCACTTTCTGTTAGTAAAAGAAAATCACCAAGACAATTTATACCCAGCAGTTGGTAGCAAGTCTTCTGAGAGCTAGGTATAAGATTGCAAATCCAAGATA